>NW_016690206.1:5904787-5941412 GCF_001604755.1 Lepidothrix coronata | reverse complement strand
AATTACTCTTTTTAGAGCTGTAACATCATCACATTGTACTGTATGAGAAGCCAGCATAACCGAATAAGTCACAAATGGAAGACATTTACTTCAATTAAAAATAATACAATAAATTGAAAACAAACCCTTCTCTACAAGTTGTTTGAGACAGTCAGTAGAACAGCGTATCTAGTGTAAACCGTAATTTCGGTCGATGTAAGCCCGTAATTTAATTTAATTATGATTTCTTTCTGCCTGCAAATACCTCATAACCTGCACTTTTCAACCAATACTTTCACTAGGTTATACATAGAGATTTAACTTCATTGTAGAGCCTCTCTTTTTATAGATGCTTAAGAATGGAAGCAATATGAGTTTTTAAGGTTGTGCAGTACAGAATGATATTAAAATATTTTACTGTTTCTTAACCTTAGGAAATTTTCAGTCTTCCAAACTGAAATTGCTGTACTTCTCTTAGGAATTGAAAAGTCTTCCTAATTTTTAAATTTTTCCTCAAGTTAAAAGTTCAGGATCATGGTTTGGAGAAATATATTCCCTCTCTCCATTTTCATGGGTTAATAAATGATGTGTCAAATTGCGGAGGAGCAATGTGGTGCAGTATTGTCACCCTTGGCACACAGTCGTTTGCAAAGAATATGTCTTCTTTGTGTGGTTTGCAAAGAGAATTGAGAAAAATAAAACCACTGTGTGTATACTTCAGCAGACTTCAGGGAACATCAAGCCAAATCTCACTGTGGGTTGACATCACCTCAATGAAGAAATCCAGCTTCATGTTACTGTCAAAAGGTATTGTAACATGCTTGGTGTCAGCTTCTTCCATGAAACAGAGACTTTTACTTGCCTCTTTCTCTCCATCATAGAATTCGCCATTGCAAATTCCCCACCCTGGTTGCTATTGACCTTCATCTACATGACATGCTGTTTCTATGGGATACTAGGTAAACCCAACCTGTTGTACTTTAGTATACTTGCTGTCAGGCTCTTAGACAATAGGACACTTTGCTTGTATAAGTTTTTATGTGCATGCATGCACAGAAGCGCGCAAGTAATACAGCACAGGATATGCATAGTGCACCTGTCAAACATATAAACACAGAGTGAATACAGCTATCTGAAAGAGATAGTGTCAATCAGATCTATGAGAAGGGGGGAGTATTGTAGTAGATGGCATATCTGCTGAAAGCAGGCAATTTTAATTATCTAAGATAGTTTGAAGCTATGAATAATTTATTACCCATAGAAGTCTTTTTTTAAGGCTTCTAATCCTGGTGATCCTCTGATATTCAGATCACAGTCCCTCATGCTTCCCTATCTGAACTGTTACTCTGGAGGCACTGGATGGAAACTATATGTTTCTCTCCAGCTAGTCAGCATAGATTGAGTTGTTTTGACAGCCCAGCCCAGCATGAGATTGTAATAGTCCAGCTAAAGATCTGGAAAATACAACACACAGCGGAAAATAAAACATTTCCTTGGACAATGATAACCACCCTGAAAACATAACCCACTCCAGCATAAATAAAGGAGGGTTTAGAGGTTGGCTTTGGATGATTGGGGTAGCCCTTACAGTACAGCTGTGAACACAGCAGTGTTTTCCTATAGGTTGATAACAATTAAGATAAAAAATGCTCTTACAGTACACTAGTTAGGAGTTCAGTCACACCATTTCTCTGTTTGAACTCTTTTGAAGCCTGCAGTTTGTGTGCTTCCTGCAGATTTGATAGAATTTAGCAGCTAATTTCCCCCTTCCCAAAAGCCTGTTTCTCTCTAGGCTGCACATGCTGACTGGGACAGGACTGTAGCATTGGCATGGCTTGAAAGGACAGACAAATGCTCTTACATACACCTAATCCATTTCATTTTTTTTTTCTTTTTTACAAGTTCCTAAGCAGCAAAGGAGCTGGGAAGAACAAATACGATTGAGGAGCAGGTTATCAGAGGAAGAGGTGGGAAGTGAAAGACAAGGAAACATTCAAGAGGTGGGAAATGTGCGTGGTGTGTGAAGCACGTGTGTGTCATGAGGGTGACAGGGTGGGTGGGGATAAAGAGTAGCTGAGGAAGCAGAGAAGAGGCTGACTTCATTGGAGTAGTTAAAAATAGGGCCACCCTAGAGCTGCTGAGATGTATTTTACACTTATCTCTTAAGTTCATGATGAAATACCAGGGGCTCCACTGAGTAATGCACTCAAGCAAAAGCCTACAACTACTGAATACCTTGGGATCTTAGAGAACCATGTCTGAAGGTAAACCATGACTTAAGTTTGTCTGTAAGTCTCTGCTACATTTTAAGAGGTGGATGTATAGGAGAGAAAAAGATTTTCCATCTATATGCATCCTTTAGAGGCGACAGATCTGAAAGTCTGGAAGAAGCTGTTCAGACATGGATTTTAAGAGCTTAGAGGAAACCAGCATGGTTTGGAGGGGGTATTGAGGAAATCCGTAGTCTGCCAGATTCCCAGTTCTCAAGTACTGGAACAGCCTGCTCAGTGAAGTGGTGGAATCATCATCCCTGGACAGTGAAACATGGTGAAAGACCTGTAGATGTGGCACTTAGGGACATGGTTTAGTGGTAAACTTGGCAATGCTGGGTTAATGGTTGGACTTTAGTAGAGGTATTTTCCAACCTAAATTATTCTATTATTCTCTGGCCCAGGCCCCCAGTTCAGCCACGAACAGACTCAGGAAGTGGCAAATATCTTACGTCAACTGAGCAGTTCCTAGGTCAAAAGCGAGCACAGGATAAAGCTAACCAACAAAAGGCAGAGGATAATATGCGGAGCATGGAGCTGAAGTCAAGATGCTAATCTGTCCTACATCATGCAACAAACAATCTTTTACTATTTTCCTTCTTAGATATGTTCTGTCCTCTGTTAAATGTACTGCTTTATTGTCTAACATATATTGTAAAATGTGCAGAATTCGTAAAATGACTGAGGTAAATTTGCTGTAGAAACTCTAATTGCTGAATTGTTTTACTTTGCATGTTGTATTTCTCTAAAACAGTAACACGTCACTGAATTTTGCAGACAATATGTAAGCTAAAAAGACACAGAAGAATGTATGCACATAAACAACCCTACTTGCACAACCCTGGTGAGCATTTTGCTGAATTTCTGGTTTATAATCTGACTTCATTGCCAGCCTTGCCACCAAATTATTTTAAAATGAGTTGTAAGAAAAGCCTCTTGAGGCAGTGAAACAGCAGGTGGCCTGCTTAGTTTGTTGTGGTGGCACCTTGTGAATAACTCAATTGATCTCCATATGCTTCCATTCACTCTTGCTCACAGCAACACTACCTTAAACACTGAGCGCTCCAGCATCTGATAGCAAAGGTTTTATTCACATAAAAAAATGACATACTGGAAACATGTTTCACTGCAGACATTACTTTGTCATCCAAACCCATTTTCAGTGCCAAAAGCTGATGCAAAAGTCACATACTGGAACAGTGAAAAAAGAAAATTCCATGAGTTGTTTTGCAATGATATATTAAAACAGGCTGTAAGATCACATAATAGGTGTCCGGCAGAAAAATTGAAATTCACCTATACAAAATGTTTTGCTCCAGTTAATGGTTTGTGAAGTTTCTGAGACTAATATTTTAGCCTTTAAAAGCAAGCCTGGAAGTTTGTATGTGGTGGATGCCTGAGTAGTCTCCCAGATGCAGCAGACTGTCAGTTATTAGGAGAGTAGGATCTTGTATTACCTGTGCACTGGAGAGCGATCTAGATTTCAAAGCTAATGCTCATAGAACAAGCATGTTCACATGTCATGGTGATGCTAATATGTTCTGGTCTCAGTGTCTAGTATCAACCAGTGCAGTAGGAGGCTGTCCTGAGTGATACACCTTCCTTTCCTTCAGTGCAGTGCCATGCTGCTGTACCCCTACTTCTTCCAGTTCAGAGCTAATATGACCATCACTCATTTTAGCATAGAATAGACCTGGTGTGCTGAGGTGGCTGCATATCAAGGAAACAGCATAAGTGGAAAGATTAAACAAAAAAGGCTGTAGATCCTGCTCTGAGAGGCAAGGACCTAAGGAGAGCATATGTCTTACTTTTAGTTGTTACCTGACTATGGAATAGGATAATCATAAAAACTTTATGATGTACAGAAAGGGGAGGGGTGGATTTATATTTACTAGGTTTGAGACATTTAGATACTCATTTTATACATTTGGTCATCTTAATCTCCCTAGTTAGTTAGATGAGAAAGAAATTACCAGAAGAAATGTAGTTCAAATTTCTGTCTGAAATAATTATGTGGAGGAGCCTTTCACTTTCACTGGTGTTAAAGATGTCTGAATACTCTCCACTGTCATGGAGTGATTCCCTCTATACTGTATCCAACAGTGATTACAAACAATATGGTAGTCCAAAAGTGTCAAGAGACTCTCAAGTGATTGGCATGGGAAGTAACTGTATATCAGGAGGTAAAGACACAGCACGGTGGAATTTGAATAATTATTTTTAATTCCTAGTACTGTGCACATGTGGTTGTCCCAACCCTTGGATGATAATTCACACCCAACAAAACTAAGTATATGTGCACACTGCTTTTGCAGATATCATGGTGCTGTAAGTGGGATACTTCTGGTATCAGGGATGATTCTGGGCTGCCAATGCATGGTAGTGGAAGATGCTTGTTGATTGCACAGAACAGGACTTGGAAACAGATCCTATTAAAGGTGTGATTTTTCCTGATATTTCCCAGTTTATCCAAGAGTCTTGTCTAAATCTGATTTACCCATTATATTTTTCTTCTCACCAGCTCAGCCTTAACAATGTAGTATATAATAATGCTGGTACAATGGATATAAAAGTAAATGTGTCTCAGTCAAGTCCAGTAATCAAATTTTTTTAATAGATCCTTTTAAATCACTGCATGTATATACTTTTGGGTTTATGCTATAGCTTGTTACCGAGAAAGCCTCTCCAGTGAAGTCTCCTTTAGTGAATGAAGGTGGATTATTGCACTGCTGTCTTTCATATGCTACCCTGTTGATTCAAATTAATTTCAGATACGCTTAAAACACCAATTGAGTAGTAAAATGTGGTTTTAGATGAACAGTCATCACTAGCTCATTTTAATGAGTTTCCTTCTGTTTTTCCTTTAAAATAATCTTTTTATGTTATTTTTGTTTAGCTATAAAATGGCTGAGTGATACACTGAGACAAGACTGTCCAGTTATTGCTACATATTGCATCTCAGTCTGATTTGCTGATGGATATGAAAGATGACAGTTTTTAAGGGGAATGCAATATATATATTTAATGCAGTTTATATATTTTAGTTTTAGCACATACTTTTCTTTCATGGTATTTTCTCTATTTATGACGTGATTTTTTTGTTTCATCTAAAATACTGATATTGGCTTGAAGCTCAGATATGATTCATGGTGGAAAAAATATCTATTTTCAGAAGTGAATGTTCTCTAGTAGTAGTAGGATATGCTACATTTTGAGAAAAATTCTGAATATGTATTTAATTGTTCAGTTGAGGATACTCAACATTCATACTCTTTTTTTTTTTTTTAATACTGTGCTATATTTTTCTAATATTATCCCCAAACTCCTTCCAACGCAGCCTACCTTAATTAGTCGATCCTTAGTATTACTGTAGTGTGTTCTCTGGGGAAACTTCTTTCTAGTTTGAATATCTACAAGATTACATTCAGAAAAATGAGCTAGGTGTAGAAATGTCTTTAAGAGATCTCATCAGTTTCATAACTGTATATTTCTACACCTATATCTCTACTAGAAAACTATTAATACCTTCAACGCCCCTTACAGAATAAATACTATGAAAATACTGAAAATCACAGACAGTATTACAAACAATAGCTGATGAAGGTTAGAATATTAACAATAATAATTCATTCCAAATAACTTGGTGCTTGGGTCCTCTATTTAGGAAAGGCACATCAAAGACAACAGTTCTGTCCAGTAATTTCACTTAATCTCAGTCATAAGGGCCAGTTGTAAGGAGTGAGAAATGTTGCTACTCCTCCCCTTCAGACTCTGTATGAAAGACACTTTAAAACTTGTCTAAGGCATCTTTGTAGCTTATCTTAGAAATACCACTCATGGTTGTGCTGAATTGCTACAACGGTTCAGAGCACATACTCAGTGGCCAGTCTCAGCAGTTTTCTTTCTTTTTTACATTAGCTACCTAGGATTAATTTACATGTTGCTTTTACACATGCAACTGATTCAGTTGACAAAACTCAGTTGTGTCAATGCAGGGAGTTTGCCTGGTTATTTTTCTTTGTTTTCCATGCAGCCTAAATGAGTAGTTTATAGGAATATATGTTAATGGAGTGTATACATGAATCACTGACTGGGTCTGCATCTCAGAGTGGAGAAATTTTTGACTCCTAATTCTTCTGGATATACATGAACAAGATGTCTACATTTGTGTCACCTTGATACCCCAGTACAATCAGTCACAGCTTCAGTCAGTTATTGCAGTTAATAGTAAAATGCAGGAGAAAACCTATAAAACTGATAAAACAATGCATTAACAATTTCATGAACATGAACTATAGATTCTAGGTATTTTGACTTTACTGTGTATTTGGGTGGAGGAGATGAGGGGTTGAAAGAGAAAAAAAATCTCAGAATTACCAGATCCTCTAACATCTGTTGATGCTTTATTTTGCCAAAACACAGATGTGTTGTGAATCTTCTGATGGAAATACGTTATTCCATTTTACTGGTGGTATTTCAAAGTCCCAATGAAACAGAAAACTATACTGTTGAGATCTTTTCAGACATTTCTCTCTCCTTGTCCTTCTGCCACAACCCTGCACTTTTTTCAAGACTAATCAAAGCAACAGCAGCCACTGATAGCCTGAGGCTATTTGTCCCCATATAATGTCCGTCTTGTTCTGGGCTTGACTCAAATCCAAAGAAGTGCCTACTGTTATTTCCTTTCTTGCTTTAACCTCAGATTCAGTTAAGGTTGCTGCAAGTTCAGTATTAGTTCTCCCATCACTTCAGTCAGCTAAAAGACCCAGCTCTGTCATTTGTGTGAACTGGGATCACAGTTCAGAGGCTCATTGTCTCTTTCCCCCTCAGTGCCCGACTAATGAGCTGTGCACCTTTATGCTTGCATATAATTTTGCAGAGGTTGATTTTCTATATACACTTAGTCTGGCAAGGAACTTCCATTCTAACACACTATTTTATCTCTGCCTTTAGCTTTGTCTTGGAAAATTAGACATTGAAAGCACTGAAGCACAAGCTTAAATCTGTCTCTATAGAGGAAAGCACTCAGACATGTGCTTAAATGTAAATATGTGCTTAGATCCTATCATTAAGTCAAAGAGACTCAAGTGCATGCTTCAAGTTAAGCATATGCTTACATCCTTTTTGAATAGTAATGCTTTCCTGAATTAGCACCTTATCTTGGCCAAAAAATTACCACAATTCCTATGAAAGAAAGGAAATATTTCTGCAAAGTCCAAAAGCACACTCTCAAGAGGTTTTGAGTTATAGATCATTTAAAAATATGCTGATTCGAAATTTGAATTCTGTCTTAGCTTTTCTTTTCATCTGTCTATCATAAAAATGATTTGTTAGCACT
This sequence comes from Lepidothrix coronata, assembly GCF_001604755.1. NCBI lineage: Eukaryota > Metazoa > Chordata > Aves > Passeriformes > Pipridae > Lepidothrix > Lepidothrix coronata. The sequence goes on along the minus strand of NW_016690206.1, from coordinate 5,933,825 downwards.
CAAGATTTTGAGGCTGGTCATTTACAAGGTTACAGTTAATACCTTAAAATGTTATAATGAAGGATAAGTAAGTCTCTGAAAAAGCTCTAATATCTGATTTTCGTGTTTGATACCAATTGTTGGCTCTTAAAGATCATGCATGGACTCAATGTGTAGGCACAGTTTATCAGACATAGGATTGTCAGGAATTGCTCACACATTTAACTGGTGCTGCTCGTTGATGGAGGCATATGACTGGACTAGACAAAGCTCTTAGCAGATCAGATATATTGTATTCTTAGTTCCCAGTCAGTAATAACTCCTTCAAAATAAATTAATCACTTATATATGGAGGAAATAGATGGTGATGAGGTTACGATCACATTAGTATAGATATCTGGGAACAGATCCAATTCATATGGCTCTATGCTGTTCATATTCATGTTGTTTAATCCCTTCTACTAACTTATAACCATGTCAAAAGAGTGTTTTTCCCTTGGCACCAAGTTTGATGAAGATCGAAATCATGTGCTATAGGTGTGAGTATTTTAGCTTTTGTTAATGGTTACTATTAGAAGTACTAGGCAGGTACTTTTACTGTTAAAAGCAAAGAAAGCATACTTTGAATTGAGCAGACCAGAGCAAGGTAAGCATGGCAAATAATGGTTTGGGTTTTGAGGCATCTCTGTGCAAGAATTCAATGACATTTGTAGCTTTCATTGCTATGTCTTTCCTAGGGAATTTAATGATTCTGGGAAATTCTGGGCTGGTGACTCAACTGTAACAGAAAGCTTTGCTTCCACATAATGAAACTCTTTTAGCCTACAGAATCAGGTAGCTACATGTAAATTACATGTAGCTAAAGGTCCTTGTCTGCGTTTAACTCACAAGCTGTAACTGGGTATTGTTTAGGAAAGTATTAGTTAACATAGGTCAAAGGTGTTCCAGGCACCACTCAAACAGTGTTACAGGACAGACAATAGTGCTTCAGTAACTGGGAGTACTGCCTAGCAGAGTTTTGTTTACTAGTGTGTTTGTAATAACGAGGGCCAATTTTCTTGTCATAGTGGTGCGAGAGGTAATCCTTCCACTTCCCCAGATTAAATTGAGTGGATGTTAGACCCTCAAAATGAAAACATGAAGAAAAAATTTATTTAAAGTCCTACAGACTCCATAACATTCAGGGCTTTTCCTCTGTGGAGGGAGGGAAGTCATGAAAGCAGGTAAGATATTCTTGTTCCAGAGTAACATTTTCTACCTTTACCAAAGGGAAAAAATGAAAAAGTTTGGGGTGTGTGAGTGTGAGACCTTCTGTAGATGGTTCAGGCATGTCAGACATCCTGCATGACTTTCTACCTCTTGGTCTGGTAGCTGAAAAGCAAGGGCAAGAGAAGGTGATTGGCACAACCAGTGAGTGGGCCTTCTTTTTTTTTAAGGTTGCCTAGCATTGCAATTGAACCCCTAGGTCTGAACTAGAGGTTCAGACTGCAGTGACTGACTTTCAGTCCTCTGAGCCCCAAATGACCTGGCTTCAGAGAACATCTCTAATTTTCCCTTGATTCTCCTTCCTCTACATATGCAGCATTTTTTCTCTGACGGGAGCTCCAAGAGGGTAGCAGGTAAGGCAGCTTCCCATTCCACTGAAGGTATTCAGCACTGAGGAGTGTATCCCTGACACCGGAGGAACCACAGAAAGACAGAAGTTTGAATCACAGATGGTGGAATAATATGGTAACGTAATTGCAAAGCTGAGCCGAAGAGTTAGAATTTGGTACTGAACTCTCCTAGGAAATCGGGAATGCTGCTTTGCTAATTCAGAGATTTTGTATGAGATGAAGTTCATTAATACGTGAAAGATGTTTAGAGAAAACTGGTGAGTGGCAATGCGAAGTCAATGCCTCTATCTGTAGTAGCTTGTGAACTGTTTTACAGTCTCTCCTATGGTGTTTTCTCTGTCTCAGATTATGTTGTTTTTTTTTTTTCTTTTAGAGAGATACCATCAGCAGGAGGCTCAGAAATGTCAACTCTAATTAAAAATGTAATTTTCAAAGGCATTTTGCAGTTTATTCACATGGTAAATGGTTTCCTACCCTCTGAACTTTCAGCCTGCTGAGATGAGCTGAAGAGTTAGACATTTCCTTAAAGTCCTTACATTCTCTCACAAGTGTAACAAGGCACTTGTCAGCTGAACAACTTGGCAATGAAGAGTTCAGGCGATGGTGAAGAGCTTGAAAACATAAACAAGGAGTTTGTTTGTTCACTAGAGTTTTCATCCCTGTCAAATTACTTACTGAAAATTCCATTCTGCTCTATTTTAATATTTTAGTCCCTCGTTTTTTCTCTCACTCTTCTTTTAACTTAAGGCATGACTTTCTTGTTTCATTATCCAAACAAAAATACAATACCATTAACCTCTAGTCCCATCTAAATTTGTCTTTTCTCTGGTCTCTGATGCCCTAGATCTATTGGATAGTTGATTATATTTTAGATGGTTTCCCTTTTCTGGTACCTGAGCACCTATCAAGCTAAAATAATTTTTCCTCGTGACATCTCTGTGTGAAAAGGAAGTGTTATTATTAAATATTCATTAAACAAGAGAGAGGTTGATTACATAGCCCAGTGATTAGGACAGCCACCAGGTTTGTGGTAGCCTCATCACTCTTCTGTCATTACTAAGGCAAAGCAATTGAGCGCTTAGGGGAACTGTTTTACTCAAAGAGAATAGGTTGTTTTGAGCTCTTCTGTGGGATATGGAAGGTCTCAGGTCCAGTTTCTACCCCACATTGGGGTTTGAATCCTTATTTAGGACATTTAAATCCCTATCTATTTTCCCTGTACTCCCAGCTGCCAGCTTGTAGGTTCAGTAAAGCTTTGCTCCATGCTGCTGGTCTATCCTAGCTCTACTGCCCAGACTAACAGATGAACAGTTTTAGGATGTTCTTCTGACCATTGTGAGAATCCCTTTGAGAAGTTGAGCCAAAACCCTGATCAGCTTATGCATTGTTGGGTAGTGTCAGTGGTTAGGTGGATGTGGCAATGCAGACCGGCAGCAACGCAGAGGTTTATGAGATTAGGTGGGAGATAAGCAAAGGTTTTGAGACCTGCCAGAGATTTATGTGATAGGTGGAGGTGCCTGCTGCCTTGGTAGAGTAAGGGAGTTCTATCAGCCTAAATGTCCTGGAGAACCAACTCAGAGATGGTTGAATGTTGGGAGAAGAAAGACAGAATGCAGTGCATTGCAACTTGTAGTAGCTGTTAAAGACTGTGAGTATAGTGCAGTAACTGAATTAACAAATAAAAGAAAAGGAAGATGAAGGAAGAGAGTTTGTAATTAACAGGAGCTACTGGCGATTACCACTTAGATAATTTGTTTATTGTTACTCCTTTCTGTGACTGCTATTTGTCTTTTTAGACTTTACATTCTAGACCAAAGATTGCCTTCCTATGCTTCTAAAATCTACCACTGCCATGTAAATGAATTTTTGTAAAACACAGACCTTATGACTCTGCCCTGTTCTTAGCATTTGATGTGAAAGGTTAACTAATACTCAAACCTCAGACATATGTTTGAGTATTCCCTTCTTTTTAAACTGTTATGAAAATTGTATCAGGCTATTCTCCCATCTACTAGAAAGCTTGGTGCTTCCTGTCTATGTGTGAACTTCAGACTTCGTGGGAGAAGACAATCCTAGGACTGTGACCCTACAGTGTGCTGCAGCTGTGTAGAGTTTTGTATCTGAAGTCATTGGCACTGCCCATGCATGTTCTCTGAAAGATTTACAGCATCACTGGAGCCTAAAAGGAAAGGTCCTTCAGATATTTAGTATCCTGAGTTTTTCATATGTGTGTGCTTGATTGTCCTCTGAAAGGGTGCAGTGCTTCACCTTCACATCAATCATAGATTTTGTAAAGTGATTTAGATTTGTTCTGTGGCTATAAATCACTGTGGAGGTACCACTGGGCAGGAGTGGTGCAACTCATCAGTTAATGAAACATTTAAGTTCATTAACGTACTGTGTTAGTCCAGTAAGAATATTTACTGACTGTCATATTGTCTACTACTTCAAAAGGTCTGAAATGTAGCAAATAAAAAATTTTACTTGCTCTTTTTTTGTTTTGTTTTGTTTTAGATAGACTCTCTTCTATTCTCCAGAGTAGTTCTGCATGAGAATGCACACTCAAGTATTGCATTTAGGAGCAATGTATCAGCCCTATTTTATGCCAGTGGGTATTCTAGGTGCTCCACTTTCACTTGCAGTAGCAATAAGCTATTTTAAAGAAAACATTGACGGACAATTTTCCCTTGGAAAATAACTTTCTTTCAAATTAATGTGTCTAATTATGTGTATTTCCCCAAAGATTAGAGAGAAAAATAATGGGGGAGGGAGCCTTAATGGGGGAAAGAGTGAATGTCTTCATAATACTGCATTGTTTTCTTTTAATTGCAACATTCTAATTTTTCTTTTCAAAATTGCCTCTGATTTTAAATGAGAATATAGAATGGGGAAAAAAACCCAAATTCATGTCAAAATATTCTTTGGGAGAGAATTCTGCAATGCTTGAAGCTTTTTTCCTTGTCCAGATGAATCTAATTTTTAAAATCTTGAAAGCCTCTCCAAAATGAATTTGAATTGTCTGTGCAGTTCCCATTAGCGATAGACAATTGCTTAAACCCAAAAAAAAGGCACAAGAGGAATCATAGTATTTACTAGTTGCATCTTAGACATTTCTGCCCCTTCCTAGCTGGCAATGGCAGAGCTCTGTTTCCCCTTCATCTGTAATTTTTCTTCCTCCTCTGCCCAACTCCTTTACCTGCTGCCTATATTTGTACGTTGCAAACTGTTCTCGTAAATTGCTGAGACTTCTGCAACAAAGATAAAAAAAAAGATGCAGTAAATGTAAGAGCTGACTAAGAAAAGGGATCAAAAAGGAAAATGATATCATATATTTAACAATTGTCAACACAGTTTTAAAGAGGACTGAGACTGATTTATATTTTGCATTGTTTTTTGTACTTTAGTGTTTCATTCTTTATTTGCATCAATGTATCAGAGAGGAATCCCTTCCAGTCTTTCTCCTAATCTATTTCCTAATAAAGACTACCTAAGAGGGCCTTTGAGGGCTTATCTTACCTCCTGTAATACCTTATATTTGATGCTTCAGAGATCATGAAATTATTAAAAAATTCAGCCTAGTCTGTTGATTCAATGGCACCCTCTGGCAAACTGACTGAAGTGCTAGGGAAATATTTTATTAATTTTAATAGAATCAGCAATTAATTTAATATGTGAAAGCCTTTTAGTACTGAGGGAGAACCCAGAGGCTGTACCAGATAGTTTTCCCATAGACCTTCCTAATTTGAGATATTTTAGGTGAGTCTCTGTAATACCTCTTTCCAGAAGAAACTGCTCTGTCTCCTATAACCTTGACTCTAGTTATCCATAGCTGCCCTCATTGGGACACACTAGCAAAGAGTTTGGAGGTTTCCCATCAAGCAAAGGAATCCTTCATGATGACTAGGTTCAATGGCTGGGTTGAATTGCTTGATCTTCTTCATGATATTCAGTTTCAATGCATTTACGGCTCAGCAGGAGTCCTCTAATTCCAGTGTAGATAGACTGCAATAAACTTCCAGAGGAGAAAGTAATATACTGACTTTTAAAAACTGTATTGATGTTTAAAATCTCATCACTGCAAGGCATTTAGCAGTGTTTGAACAATGAGATTGCTTAATCGACTGATTGTACTGAAACGGGTATTTCTATAGATCTCTCATTCACATTTCAGCTTTAGCAACAGTAAAGCCAGTTGACTTTCACTCATGGAAAGCTGATTTAAGACTCTAGTTTAATGACGACTGCATTCCACTAGAAAGTGTTTCCCTCCCCCAAGATATTCTTGGATTTTTTTACTAAATAACCAAAAAAAACCCAAACCAAAAAAACCTGTGCTAAAGGATGAAAGTCTGATGGAATTTACAAAGTATGCACACTTAGTTCATCAAATATCAAATCCTGTGTAAAGAGGCATTTCCTCTGTAGATTTCAAGTCTGTCCCAACCCACATCATACAAGGGATTGAATCTGTCCTGTATTGTTTCACATTGGTGAGCTCTCTGAATGGCTCAAAATTTTCCTGAGAGGGCAAGAAAATTTAAGTAAAACTAAATATAATTGCATAATTTCTGTTTATTTGTCAGCTCTGCAACTGGAAACACATTTATACCATGGTACAAAGAAACTTTATTTTGTAATGAGTACCTTTCTTCATAGTCTATGCTGGGATTTAATAAAAAAATTATTTTTTAATGTGAACCTCTTGCCTGAACAGCTCTTGACTCCCTCTTTAATTACAATAAAGACACCCTTAGGATACTATACCAATTTGTCAGCAATGTATTGTCCCTAAAATGCTTCAGCATTAATCATGCAGTAATTGTCTTAGGTTGGTTCGAATCTAAAAATAATGAGAAGAAAGGTGAGAGTTGTGGTTTTAGTGGCCCTTTGGTTGCAGGAAATTGCAGCCTAGCATGTTTCTCCCCTCATAGGTCACATCCCTCCTTTGAAAATGTCCTTATCACTGCCATTTTGGGAAATCTTTGAACACCTCTGCAGAGCATGCCTGTCACTGCAGTGCTTTGCTGGAAGCATTAATTCCCTGAAGAACAGTCAACAATAAATTTGTGTGTTTGATATGGGAAAGGATGAATGAGAGGAAAAGAATGCAGGAAAGGGGGAGAGGCCGTTTTGCTCTGAGAAAATACAGAAATTATGCCTGGGTATTTGTTCATATCCTTTACATCTTGAGGATGTCATCCTACATCAACACAAAGGTTTGCTAACAACAACTTTCAGTGAAGCATGGCTGTCTTTAAATGGATTGCTGAGGTAGAGAAATAGTTAGGAAACTGGAACAGGCCCAGTGGAAGGAAAGGACCAGTTAGGTGTACTGATAGGTGTTCTTGCCTCATGAACATGACAAAATAACCACACTGATGTCCCACAGTGGAGTTCAATGACCTCAGCTTGGTAGTTTACTGGAGGAGAAGATGCATGGATAGTCCTTGACACAAGAGTGAGTGGCTGTCACTGCCATGAGAGCTTCTGCTCCTCAAGACTCCATGGACCAATGCACCAAATTCCTGAGGCTCAGACTATACTGTGGAGAAAAGCACAGCCTCTCCAGCATGGTTAGACTTGTAAAACTGGTGCTGAGGTAACAACCTAAGCCCTGCACAGAACTAGATGAGCGAGAGGCAGTGTCTAGTGGCACTGTGTGAGTACTCTAGCCCGTTAGTCTATCTATGCAACAAAAATTAGCAATGTCTTTGGAGCCAAGCCTCCCTTGAAAAATGTCATAGTCTTGCATGTCTTTCCAAGCCCATCAGCAGCTGAAAACTGCTTCTGCTTCCTCCAGCATCCTTTGGATGTTTCACCATTTCATTCTGCAGCACTTCAAGCTCCTAGCACATGGTATAGGGAGCCATGAGCTCCTTGAACACAGAGCAAGCCCAGGGAGAGAAGAGCTGATCCATGTAGGTCATGTGTGGTCATCTGATCCCATACAGGACTCACTTATCATCCACAAGTGATATATCTTCCACTAATTTGAGACATTTGCTTTCAAATTCAGTAATGGTAGATATTACTTCTGTTTACCTGTCACAATGTTCTCTATTTCTGTCCAGGTGTCCTTGCAAAGCTAAAAATGGGAATTATCTGCTGTAGCTTCTCATGGTTCTTACAGGAAAAGGTGCTTCTCCTTCTTTTGCTATAGAGATTCTGTGAACTGTGGGTTCTTCAGTGTCTATTGATTGTAAGTGCAGAGAGTTGATTGAGTATGAGGTACTGGATCTGCTAAAACACAACTAAAAATATGCTATCCCATGAGAGGAATATCTGGAGGGTAACTGTCATTATTTGACTGGGAACTGAAGGGCAAATGACCCTTGGGGAGAACAGGGCAGAAAAAGGGAGATTTTTTCTGAGATGGACAACCTGACAAGATGTGTTTCATTCTAAGAAAAAAAAGTCTATGCCCAGTTTTATATGGATGTGTGATATATTTTTTTGACATCCTACCTATCCAGACTGCATGCTTTCTTGACTGCCTTTGTTTTTCTGCATTGTTTTTGCATAAGAAATATTCTTGTAGTGGAGACTTGAATCTTGGACCTGAATAAACAGGAACAACTAAATAATGTTGCCTTCACTTTAAAATATTGCTTAAAAAAATAAGAGGCACCTCTCTTTACATCTTGCTATTGTATTCTGGACATCAAAACCTGTCTGAATTTGTTTTCTAAGATTTGCTAGAAAACTTCAATTCTAAAAGAGCTTTGGATTTATGTCACTCATCTGCAGAGAAAGCCTTATCCCAGATGCAGTACATATCCATCTCACTATGTATAGCAAATTGATGTTTCTTTATGCTAGACAAAGAGAGTGCGAGGGAGTTGTAGATCTTCAGTTATGAAAGTTTAAAACATATCGATATTTTCCACATATCATGTTTACTATTTAAAGCTGCTCCACTACTCATCAGCAGTAAGTTTTACACCTGAATTTCAAATATAGTCAGATATTCAACCAGTTAATGATGTAGCTTTTTGATTTCAAAGGAACTATGCTGATAAATACAGGGGGTTGCCTGCATAGTATAATCTAAAGCCCCTTGTCTTAGTATAATCTAAAGCCCCTTGTCTTGATTTCTATGTGAAAAATAAAATGTAATGTGTATCACTGTACTCAGAAAGTGTGCTGAACCATTAGGAGAAGCAGAGTCAGGGATGCTGAACAGCTTATGCAAAACAGAAGTGTGAAATGCAATTCCAAAATACCCTGGAAGGAATGCAGGAAAGGAAACTTGTGTGGGTGCCTTTCTGCAGTTTCAGCTGGTCTTCTTTTAAATAAAAATGTTGCAGGAGGGTCTTTTATGCAGGGCTGGAGCAGCCAGACATTCACATAGCCCTTGTAAGTGACAGGGATAACTCAATCAGTATCCATATGTGTGTGGGGCAAAGTTTTTGCTTTCTGCTACTGGCATTGATCTATTCATTCTGTCCCTGACTAGGCAATGAAACAATGATAATTGAAAACTGCATGCTTCTCATAGCAGTGCTGTCTACTTGTCCAAGCAGCAAGATAAAATAAAATTCTCTTTTGGGATGGATTTCTTGATGTTAACCAGCAGAACATGGGGGAAAGGGAGGGGGTGAGGAGAGCTGTGGAATACTCAAGCAATTAACCTCTGTCTGTGTAACTGTGAGTGTATACATGTATATGCATACAGGCATTCATTCTATCATTCTCCATTTTTTTTCCCTGTAAGGGGAAAGAACCTTCCAAAGTATCTCCCTTGTTACAAAGAGCTACTTCTGCCATGTCAGTCCAAGAGCTGAGGATCTGTGCAAATACAAGGGACTGAGAGAAAAGTACTTTGCATTTTAGGGATGAGAAACAGTAAGTACTGTCTTGCAACTTACCCTGCTAGAGTGACTAATCTCCATAATTACTACAGTGAATCACACTGGCTTTTAGGGTTCTGGCTTTTTAAAAAGCTGGATCTCTATCAACAGTCATGGCTTTTGCTGTGTTTTCTGAGTCAGCTTTCGGTGTTGAGGCATTGGTGCTTTCTCAGGACTTGTCCCATAAAAGCTAGGAAATTACATATGGCCCCTGAGCCCACCCTTCTGAACCTCAAATTAATTCATGCAATGAAGGAAGGTAAGAGAAATAATAGGGTAGAAGATAGTGATGTGGGCACTGCCTTTGGCAAAAACGTCTCCAGTAGTTTTGATGTGCATTTTCTACAATAGGACTGATTTTTTTCTCTTGATGAATTTATTCTATTGTTATAGCTCTTTCAAATTAAAAGAAGAGAGAAAAAATGAAGCCTTTGATTAACATCTGATTTGATTTGAGCTTTGTCAGTGATGGATACACTTAAATATTCCTGTCAGGGTGAGCAAGAGTGAGATATTTCTATTAGGAGCACAGCATGCAGCCTTCTAAAGAAACACAAACCTTGCATCTTGAGTTTTGGAACTGCTCAACCAGCAGTAAGACCGGACATGAAAGTTTCCATCAGCTGTGAACTGTAAAATAAACTAAAAAGCAGAAAGAAAGTGTTCAACCTCTGACAAACCAAGATTGTATACACTGGGGATATTACAATAACCTTCCCCTACTTAATGTTGCTATTTTTTTCCCTCACGATAAGAAGAGAAAAAAGAAAGATAAAACTGAGAATATTTCAGAGTTAGATTCCTCTGATAAAAACTGAAGTCTACTGAATTACACCAGTGAACTCAACCTGAAGACCTGGCCTAAATCTTCATTGGACATTTAAAAATCTTTCTTCCTAAAGCAGATTTTTCTTTTCTTTGTTTTTGTTTCTTTTTCCTACTCATAATACTTTTTTTTAGGCTTCACAGTAGCTGTTCACCATAAATACAAATCTACTCTTTGTCCATTCCCAATTTACTCATCCACACACCAGGACAGCAAGTTAATTGTAAGAGTTCCTTGTGGGGAATAGTGAACTTAAATATGCCTGGTGTATATTGTTTAGGCAGTAGAGTGAAGAAAGGCACAAGTCCTGAAGAAAGACACAAGAGTGGAGCCAGGAATGAAAAAGGATATAAAAAACAATCCTCCCTGTCAAGAGATAATTGATTTTGTAAATAATTGCCTTGCCCCTCTGGGAGGCTCAGGGGTAGGAAGGAATTTAAAGACTGTATATTTCTCTAGAGCAGAATCCACAGAGGTATTCTGGTGTTTCAGTGGTTTTTAGTGGAAGCCACAGTCACTTAGATGTGACTCATAAGTCCTAAAATGCCATACAAGGGTCTCAGATCCAAAATCTTTATTCTCATAGATGCTTGCACCTGCTCCAGCCTTGGAAGTATCTAAAGAACATAGAAGCCAAAATTCCTGCTGGTGAAATTCACATTTTATCTGCAGCCTGTGCATAAGTGTTTTGGTCTTGATATTGCTGAGTGGCCTGGCACTTTACTCAGGCCTCTTTACCTTGTTGTCTCAAAAGCACAGGGCTTTGATATCACAGATGCTCTCAAAAACAGGTTGTGCATAAAACATAGCTAACAGAACATGAGCATCATGTCCTTCTTAGACAATGGCATACCAAGTGCCAAAGACCAACCTCAACTTCTCCCAGCACTCGTGAAGATTTGAACCCAGTAGAATAATTCTGCTAGTAGCAGCATGATGCTATGAAAGCAACACTCTCAATCTGTCCCACCAACATCCTTCACTGTGGTATGGAGTAAAAAATTTGTCTGTTGAACTTGAGATAGTACCAGGCCTAGTGACTGGGACACTTGGCACAACAGAGGAGCTTTTCTCCAGTTTCTGTGCTGGGGACTTTTATATTAAGCACTCAGTGCAGCAAGGTCTGGAAAAGTCCCAGCTTCTCTTGCTTTCCCCTTCCTTTCTGTTAAATACCTAGTTATCCCACGCAAGGGACAAGACTCCCACATTCTTGTACACATTGATTGTTCTGTGTTTTAGTAGCTAGGGCTCTGTGGAGAAGAAGGGTGGTCCAATATCCTCAGCCAGAGGGTGGACGGTAGCTCTGTCCTTCATCTTCTGGACACCAGCTATGGAGCAATCAAGATGCAGTGTAGTCATATTCAGATCCTCAATTAAACTCAGCATGAGAAGTAGGTGAATCTTACTGTAGATGTGAGTAGCATAGTCTAAGTATTGGGATGCTCTTGATGTATTCAAGGAATGTCTTGCTGCAGGCACATACAGGTCTGTATCAATAATAAATTACATAGTTTTGAACTGTAGCTAGATTTAGGGTGGAAAATAAATAGGTATTTTCAAGATTTCTGTTCTGACTTTGAAAGCCCAAAGTGATGCTTGGCAGCAGATGTCATTTCAAGAATCTCTCTACTGTATCTCAACTCTTGAGCTGTACCTAAATTGTTTTCCTAAACAGGAGATATATCTTGTTTCTACAATGCGGAGATATGAAGTAATGATCATTTAGTGTCTTATTGGTATGAAAGCAGTGGGAGGTGGGTCCCCATTTTTCTAGACAACAGTCAGCAAGGTAACAGCCACCTATGCTGATGGTAGAGGAGAGTTTGCTAACTGTTATCAAAGCCCTAATGGCACAACCTCTCAATAGAGAAGATACAAGGAAGTAGTGATCAGACTAACTACTCAGTTTCTAAACAAATCCAAGGTTTACTTTTACAGACAGTATGAAGGCCTGTATCTTTTAAAAAAAACCTTTGTGATCTGTTTGTGTGATTAATTCTGCAATCACAGGGGTGCAACATCTAAGATGCTACGTAAGAAGACTTCATCATGTACTCAGCAGTCTGTAACATCAAATATCAAGAGGCTTGCAATAAAACTACTGAAGTTCATAACATGTATGCCCAAAATTCTTCTCCTTCTTTGCACTTAGTGGTTTCCTATGTGCTGCCCTTTGCGTTACATCAGAATTAGAATGTCACAATCTTAGCTTACTCCCTACCTCAGACTGCTGAGATTCTGACTTACAGAGCCAGCAGGGAATCATTTTTACCTCCTGAGCAGGGCAACATACAATGAAGGAATGTTCAATGAAGGAATGTTGCACTGCTTTTGGCTCTATTCCACAGCTGAGCTGCTCTGTGAGGGCATCTCTTGTACTGTCTTGATGAGAGCAGACACCCTGCCTGCCCATGTGCCTATTCCAGAAATGAGAATAATAGTGGCATGAGAACTTTTATAATAAGGTGGAAAATGAGTGGGCACTGTAGGGTGGTGGAGAGATTTAGTTGCTGAAATTATTAAAGGATCTTATCCTGTATATTTTGTTTCTTGTTTGTATTCAATGGAAAGTAACATTTCTGTGGCTCATCAGCGTTCTGTGAAGACAGGCAGACTTGATGGCTGCGCTCAGTGAGACTGATAATAAGAGAGAAGTATTTAAGATATATAGAGTGTTGCATCATGACTACATTTGGCCTCTTCTGTTGATCATGATATAATCTGATATTTTTAACTTGTCTTCATAAGCTGTGCAAGGAGCACTTTTTAAAAAGAATATTATATTGGTCAGTTGGAGATTTTCTTTGTGTTTGCCTTTGTTCAAGTTTTAAACAGATTCTGAAATTATCAAGGAGAATCAATGCTGCTCTGCAACAGCTATGACTGCCCATACACAGTACCCTTTTTTTTTTCCCCCTACACTTTTATTCCATGTTTAAATATGAATTTACATGACAAATTGTAATGGTACATTGCAAGCTGTTATAGCCTGTTGGGTAAATGATTAACATTTCAAATACATTTATAATTTAATTTCTGAATACTTACTCAAAGGACTATAATGGCTCTATTCTAATTTATCTTAAATTCAATCCAATTTTTGAAACATTTATTAATTCCTTTTATTCCTGATTCAGAAGTATAGCATGCCAATTAGAAACAGATTAAAAAGCTTATTTACTCCAAACCATTTCAAACTACCAGGTAAATAAAACTTTGTAAAAAAAATTAAAAATCCCTGATTATGCATAGTGCAATAAGCATGCTTACAATTACATATTTCTGTAGTAGACCATAATATTTAGCACAGTGTCAGCTGGATTCATCTGTCCCTCATGTGCTTCAATGTCATACTTACACTTTTTATGTAATTCAAAAACTTTCTCAGGTGTTTCTACCTTAGCTTTCCACAGGCTTTCTAGTGACGTAGAGCAGCTATAATTTGTACTACCAGACTCCTGGTAAGGAAGTGTCTTGAACAGCAACTTCTGGCTGCTCTGTCAAGTAACTTGCTATGGCTTGCATGGACTTTTTCACATACTCCATTCAGATAAAGATCTCTCAACATATTAAATAATGCAGATTTCTTGGTTTTGGTAGTATCCATAAGACCCTACCACCAGTCAGATTTTCATATCTTATTGGTTTTTTTCTCCCCCCTTACAATATGAGACAGGGATAAATGGTTCTTTGATTTCAGCAGAGAACAATGTCAGAAGATAGAGGCCTTTAAGTCACCCTTGTATTTTGCTAAGCCAACAGCTGGCAAACTGGAGAAATCTTGTTCTGTTGGTTAATTTACAGCAGCCCCATTGATGATCCAGTGAACTCACACATGACTGGGAATGGTCCTGTTCTAACTTCCAGCAATCAAACTTCAACAGTAAGTTCCAGACATCTCTATTTCAACACCCAGGAATGCCTGCTTTGCTAAGATCTAGGGACCTTGGGATAGTTCTGCTTATGACTCCAGGATTAGGCCTCCATTTTTACTAAAGTCAGGAGAATAAATTGTTGCAGCCCTTCCTTTCCCTATAGCACAACAATTCTTGGCAAATGCTACCTTTTCGATGTGAGTTAAGGCATTGAAACTAAGGCCTATGTACTCTGTCACAGGACTCTGTTGCATATCAAGGCTTATATTGAGAAAGTAAATGTACACTTGTAGGAGGGCATGATCCTCTCCAGAGAAAGGAAGGAGCATGTTTAGATAAATGATTTTGACTGCTATCTGTAGTAACCAAGAAGGCAAAAAGAAACCTCTGTGGTTTTGACCAGATCAGAGGCTTTTCTACTGACTCCACATGATATCTAACCAGCCCACATCTGCTATGACATACTAGAATAGCAACCAAGTGGAAACATTCATTGTTGTGGCAGTACAGGAATATGAAGTAATGCAGAAGCATTGGGCAATCCTGTGACCCAAATCAACTCAACCAGAATCCATTAAATGATTTAATTTTTGTCCATCCATCTATTGATTGTACTGCGTGTGTACGAACAGCAGTGACAGCAGCAGTGCTGAGAGTCTGAACAGAATTATTAAAAGACACTGCTTGGCAAAGTGAATGGATGTGTGATAGAAAGGACTTAAAACAATAAATCTTTGACAGCGTTAATTCAGTCTTTGTGAAATGACTAACTGATTGCCAGAGACTTTTAATGTCAAAACATCAGATTGTGCAGGTGCCTGAGAATAAGCATGCATTGTAATACTGGTGTCTTTTTATTTTTCCTGGCAGTAAAGAAATTCTTTCAGGTGTTACAAAAGAGGATGTGTGATATGAAAAATGGGGATAACACAGACTACAGCTAAGAGGGGAATGCTAATGTGTTATTACGAGAATGATGATATACTCACTGTGCATTTGTGGTGCAGTGGTTTTCTATACCCAGGTAGATGGTTAATTTATCTCTCTAACACATGACCTATATCAATAGTACAACAGCCTACTAGCCATTGAGGTTGCTTCATAAAGGGACACAAATCACTTTTCAGGAGTTTGAGGCCTGGAAAGTACTTTACTGTGGATGCCTTCACTTGTGTCTTGCAGACTTTCTGGAGCATGAGGGCATGAGAGAGTGAGTTTGCCCCCTCCTGGTTTGCCAGAGGCACCATAGGGTTTGCAGATATGGTTCAGCTACCTGTAAGTTAAGCCTTGCTGGTAAGCAGAAGCAACGAGGTGAATAAAGCATGTACTGGTGCCTAATTTCAGTCTAGACATGTAAAAAAGTAAGTTCACGTGGCTGTCTTCATGATTCAGAGCGTGGGTGAAAAGAAAAGAGGTAGAGACAAAAAATTTGAACTGATCTGAGTCTCTGTGCACAGCCAGGGCAGCCCAACTGGCACAAAGCAAAGCCGAAATCCCCCAGTGACAGACAGCTTTATCCTGCAGGCAGGGCAGGGACTGGCAGGACTGATCCGTGGGTCACTTTGTCATAGCCTGAGATCACTGCCACCCTGGATGCTGGCCAGGCACATGAGTTGCTTGCTGCCTACATGGTGCCTTCCCCAGCTCTGCCCGTGGCCCAGGAGCCCCTGTGCTACCCAGCCTGAGGTCACTTGTCCTGGTCGCTAATCCCAGGCGCTCAGGCAGTGCAGCAGGGTACCCTAGCAGGAACAGCACTGCCTGTGCTGTGGTGCCTATTAGCTGATCACTTCTACTGTTCCTGTTGCTCCTTGGCACATTTGTCAGTGCAGACTCATCCTAAAGCAGCAGCAGGACTTGCACACATGATATATCAAATCTGGCTGGTGCGGGCTGTGGGGACAAAGATCTTAGGACTATAAATTCTGTGCTATTAGATGCTGCAGAACTGAGACCATCGGACCTCAAGAGCTCAGGTGCCTATAAGGTATTCAAGAATCCTCTAGAAATATTACAAAGCAGTCTTGGAAAAGACAGAAGAGAGATGAAGAATATTAGAAAGAGAAATTAGAAAAAAAAGAAACAAGAGAAATTAGCTGAAAGCTAATTCCCAGTTTTTGTTAGGCTATAAAAAGGGGAATAAAACCAATCACCTTACTGTACAATGTGCCTTTGTCCTTAAAGCTCTGTACCAATACACAAGAAACATGTACTACAGTGTCTTTGAGATAGATTCTTTGTATTAGACATTAATGAATTTCAGTGCAGGCTTAGTGCTAGAGGCAGCCCGAGAATATAAATGGGAGTGGGGAAGTCCAAGAAAGCATGGGGCGAGAGAGATTCCTTGCAATTCCCAAATTCCCTTGCAATTTGGGAAAGTGCAAGGTGGTAGCTAGTTTTCCGAAGAGGATCTTCATCAAGCAGAGAAAGACAGAATAGGAAGGGTAAAGTATAGTGAATACCAGTAGTAAAACTAACGGGATACTTTATGAGCATACTTGGACTTCTCTCTGTGCCAACTTTCATTGCTCCTTGGTAGACAGACAGAAGAACACATGCCTGCCTGTTTCTGTGGGACCATGGAGGGTCTACTTACATCCTGATTTACTACAAGCATTTTGAGGAAAACTGCCAGCTACATTCCTTGGAGGCAGAGAAGATGAGCAGAGCAAAGATACAAAGGCAAGCTCACAGCTGACAGAGTGTCTCTCTGGACATCAGTTAGTAGCAATGCCACTGCAGTCTCGATTGGGCTTTAATTGTCAGTCTTTAAAGGACTCCTTTGTGACAGCGGGAAAACCACAAGACAGATCTCTCTCTCTTCCCTTACATACTGCAGTAGCAGAGGTGAAGGAAGGAGCATATTCTTGCTTTTTTGAATGCCTCTTACTACATTCCAGAAAAGACTGACAGAAGAGACATAGACCTTTCCCTTCTCAATACCACCCCTGTTGCATCAGATCCTGCCACAGTAAAGATTAGCTCTCTTGACCCTTACTCGGTTCAAAGGCTGTAAACAAAGGCTAATATTCCTTTTCTACCAAAAGGAAGTCCCATGTGGTAAGATAAGAGTACATTTTAGTGTACAAATCATAGTTACAGCACTAATGACTGACTGCAGCAATGCTGCTTTTGCAAGAGCCTTGGAAGGTTTTGCCTGTATTTAGCATGCACAGTTGCCATGTAGAAATGCGC
Organism: Lepidothrix coronata; assembly: GCF_001604755.1. Taxonomy (NCBI): domain Eukaryota; kingdom Metazoa; phylum Chordata; class Aves; order Passeriformes; family Pipridae; genus Lepidothrix; species Lepidothrix coronata. Next base: position 5,916,487 of record NW_016690206.1, on the reverse strand, counting down.
AAGTGCTATTTTTATTCTTCTGCTTTCGAAGTGTGGCTTTACAATGTTCAATGCAGAAAGAAAATAAGTGCTTCACCACAAGTTGTGGTTCAGATTTTGCCTAAAATCCTCTTTATAAGACGTATTTGTGTAAAAAAGAAATAAAGTCAAAAGTTTTGATCACTCCAAGGAAATATATAGTACTTATACATTACCTTAAGAACAATTTAAGGAAATATACAGGGAAAAAAGTTATTTCTGTCACTTGGCATAAGCTCTTTGCTCAGATGTTTTATTATCCACTCCTTTCACTCTACATACATAACCCTTGCTGATTTGCAACAGCTGGCTCTTGTTGCGTTTGTGCAGTTATGGCAGCGTGTAAGGTTGGGCCAAGATATTACAGATTCGGCTGAAAACCAGGTAGTTAAAGGCTAAAAAAAAGGGTAAAAAAAAGTCATCTTTTTTTTTTTTTTTAAGTCAAAATACATAAAAGAAAAATCTTTGTTAAAGAAGAAAATAAATATGAAAATGAGAATTAAGACTGTGTTTAAAATGCAGGATTTAATGTGCCTAAGAGTTATTACTGAAACTCATGCTGAAATCAATAGCAAGATTTAGTCCTAACTATCTACAGCATTCATGTTTGTTCAGATGCTGAAGTGGAGCTGTGCCTATTGCAAATTGTTCCTTTTATGCTCTGGAATCCAAGAAGATAAACTCTGTGACACAGAATAATATATGAATGTATCTTTTCTTCCATTGTTGGGGGGCTTGAAAGAAACACAATACTGCACTGTTTAATTTTGAAATCCTTGTTTTAATGAAAGCTGGTTTGCCCTTTCAAAGATGTGCTCTTTCTGAAAACACAGGAAAGAACTACGATCATGATCTCATGCATATACACACATGTATATATGAGTGTATTATACATTTATATATATATGAGAAGCACTGATGACAAACATACCATTTAATCCTTTTTAACTTACTTTTCATTATATAAAAAAATCCAGTCTCATTATAACGAGTGTCGTCTCTGTTCTTTGCAAGACAAAACCTCGCCATTTACAGTGCTGAATTCCTTTCTGGCAATTGCCTGTCATTTTAAGGAAATGAGCATTTCTACCAAACTTATTGTTTAAAATGTGGTAACTAGTGAGCAGTGCCTGTCTCAGCTGTGGTAAGCCTGACAATTAAGCTATAATACATTGTGTGGAAAGGCTAATGGAGAAAAGGTGAACTTTTCTTGGTCTCTGTCTGCAAGAGCTGAACCTTTACATCTTGATAGAGTGATCTTGCAGGCATACTGTCACCTCACAGAGAAAAGCATGCCATGCTCTTGTAGCACATGCCTGGAACTTAGGAGGATGTTGGAGCCCAAAGGGTAATAAACGGAATTATTTATTAGAGAATGTATAACGTGTTTTTCTATCAAACGTTACTTTAGTGTTTAGAAACATAGGGATCACAGTCCCAGGTCAGATGGACGATCTATCTTGTCTAGTTACTCAGAGAAAGCTCAAGAAGTCAGTGAAACAAAAATACCTATTTCTGAAGAAGTTCCTCCTTGAATTCTTACGACCCTTTGCCCTTACATGTATTTGCTCATATTCCTTCCAAACTCCTCTGTGTGTGTTGGCTCCAGCTGCTTCCTGAAGGTAGACCTAAGTACACCCTGTGGATAGGACTGACAGGGGACAGCCTGAGCTGGCATGCATCCTGGAGTTGAGGGTACTGAGGGTCTCCTTCATTGTGACAGGTTCTAGGAACCCAAGCATCCAGCACATTTGATGTGAATCAATGTTTTCAAATAGTCTGTTGAAATGCGATGCAGTCATCTGCAAAGGAGTCATGTGCATGGGCCATGGCTGGAGGGGAGGATGTGCTGGGCTCACAGATGCTCCAGGCTCCACTCTTTCACCTTATTGAAACTACAAGCATTGCCATTATCTGTGGGAAAGTATAATCTCTCCCTGTATCTCAATTTATTTTAGTATACCTTAGCAATAAGTTCCATGGGTTATTTATGTACTTTCATATCTTTGATATATTTATGATATATTCCTGAACCTGTTGTTGAATATCACTTGGTTTCTCTTTCAGTGAGGGAGAATAAGATACCGTCATCCTTTGCTCCTACTTTTTTTTTTTTTTTAAATACACTTGTCTAATCCTTTCTGTAAGACTCTTCCAGCCTGTTGTATTCAATTCTAGACTCCCAACAATGCAAATTATGTGAACTTTAAGGAAAGATTGAATACGGAATGTGGTGAATAAAGGCTACACATCAACCTAAGACACCCACAGCAGTTTTTATAAAACTAAACAGGAACATTAAGAATGTGTAATATGTTCCTTCTCCTTTTTTTTCTTCTCCACCTCCACTAAGAAGAACTTTGGGAGAAATGAGAATCACTGAACAGCCAAAACCACCAAACACTGTTGCAGATCAGGATATCACCTGCTGCCTGTGAAATTCTCTCTCAAAGAAGTTTCATTTCTGAATCACCAGTTGGGGAGAAGTCAAAGTGATAGAATCTAGCAGTAACATTTAACTAAAATATCTCTCTGTGTTCACATAGTGAGAAATGGCAGTATTTATGTCCTTAATATAGCAGTGTGAAATGCATATACTAACTGAAAAGTGACATTTTATTATAAATAAATAAATAAACGAGTATTTGTTCTCAGGATAGACTTTGATTTCAGGATCAGAATTGAGCTTTATGCCTCACTTTACCCCTGAACTGGCTAGTTAAGCTCAGCCATTTCACATCTCTGTGTCTCAGTTCTTCAGCCTACCCTTAGGCTGGCAGTGTGTGCCGTGGCAATGTGAGGTAGCTTTCACGTGTGTGAGTGTATATAAAGTCAGAGTTTGACACTGAGCACTACCTTAAAACAGTGTGTATGTTGTCTGAATGGTCTGAACAATTCCAAATCTTCAGATGTTCATTTTGATGCTAGCAAGCCACTGGGTTCTCTGTAAACTTCTTAATTATTTTGAGGTTCTTTCTTCTTCTGGGTTCCAAGACTTTAAGGTGTGTTTGCTTCTTTTTTTTAGTCATCTCCTCCTGAATGATGAAGATTGGAAAAATACTTAAGAAAATCTGGGATACCCACAGATTTAGTTAAGGATGTAAAAGAAACCCCATATATAATAATAAATCTGTGAGTGTTTCGCAAACAATGTATATGATTAAAATCACACCGAACAGTAAGAATTAAAAGAGTAGGGGCAGTAAGAGAACAATTATGAACAAATACAGACTTGCTTCTCAGATGGTTTACCACACTTAAAACTTAGCACAAGGAAGGGGGTGACAATTACCTAGTTGAAATTTTCACAGTGATTTTAAGGAAAGTGCTATTTAACTTGTAGTCTTTCTTGTTTCATTATGAAGCCCTCCAAATCTCATCTAGTTTGAGGCTTCATTACAAACTCAAAATTCAGCTCAGTTTCAGTGAAAGATTTATGTACCTTTCAAGTGCTATTAGGTAATTTGTAGCTAGCAAATAATAAAAATTAAATCACAAGGAATTGTGATTTGCAAGATATTTAGGTTGTTCTTTTGTGTGGGCATCTTTTGGTTGCACTCAGCTAAACTAAATCTTTCCTTCATATTTCTCATTAAGAAGAAATTTCAGCAAATATGTTTTGGAAACAGAAAGAAAAGTAATTAAAATAAAATATTCTCTCTGGGGCCCTAAAATTGCCACGTAAAACAGAGACATTCTTGCCAGTTCTGCTTTGTGGCAGGTGCAGGCTCCTCCAACAGCTGGTGGGATCTCTGGATATGGGACAGGCCAGTCTACTGAGGGCACTGTCCCAAGCCAGGGATTCGCTCACACTGCCCTTGACTCACTCAGTTCTTGTCAGAACTAATGCTGATTTTTTTGATTAATTTTTTTTTTAAGAATTCAATGTTACCTCTTCCCTCATCCCACTGCAAAAAAAATGAAAAAAGAAGATTAAAAGAGAGGAAATGCCTCCATCAGCTAAAATATCTGAGTTTTGTAGACTTTGAGACCAGAATAGACCATTTGGAGAGCTGGTCTGACCTCCTGTTTACTTACAGGGCAAAAAATCTCTGTAAGTAATTTCTGCATTAGACCTATTATTTTTACTTGAACTGCACCATGCTTTCCACTCTCATTACTGGTGTCTCTTCCTAATCATTATAAGAAATGCTTTTATACTAATAATGTTATTTATATAGGTTGTAAATCATCAGTACTTAGAGGAATTTAAAATATGGTGCCAGTTTTGAACAATTTATAATCTAACCTTTCTTTACTGTGTTGTCTGACATTCTCTGGACTCTTTTTTGCAGTGTAGTACTTTTTATTTAATGAATAACATTTGGCAACAGATTGTCTCTCTTTTTCCTCATTTTTCTTGCTTTTTTTCCCCTTTTTACAAACTGTCTGAACTCATCTAATGGGTCTTTTTTTTTTTTTGAAAGGAGGCAAGTTGTTTGGATTTTTTGTTTGTTTGTTTTCTTCTTTTTATTTTTAATATCTCTGTATATATTTGTATTATTTATAAGTTGTTTATCTCTTCCTTAACTTTTAAAATTATCCTTTGCCTTTTAATAAGATTCACCTGGGACAGAGATTTAAACAACGTAGAGCTCTTTCACTGAAAATGAGAATAAAAGCTCAGCATTAACTCTCTAGACAAGTTTCCTGGAGCTTGTCCAGTTCTAGCCTAAATTATCTTCATGAGACTGTTGTTAGAAGTTGCACTGTTTGCATTATGTATGATTCCTGACTGCTTCTAGTATGAACAAACCCCACAGTGTTTGGTTAGTGGTTTTCAATTTTATGCTAAGCTGTACAATTTGTTGGTGTTATTTAGGTTAATATGCTATTATTTTGCATATTTATACCTCTTCCATTACATTTTTATTAATAATGATGTCATGTCTGGTAGCAAGAATCAATAAGACTTCTAATGTGTAATGTTTACATATATTATTACAGTATAATAAGTCTCTTAGGCAGCTCCCTGCATTGGAATCACTTTGTAGATGTGTCTTTCAGGTAATTGGATGCCTACAGTGCCTACAGTGGCTGCTTGAAGAGCAGTGATACACTGAGCTGACATGAGATCTAGCCAGCCACTATTGTATAGGTATCACAACAAGCAATCTTTCTCCAATGTCTGCATCAGAAGATAAATGACGATGCATTTCCACTTCTCTTTTACCTGTTGTGTTGCTTTTGCCCTTCCACACTTGATATTTTCTTTTTCATAGCTCTGAAGAGCATTTCTACACTCTCTCTCACAGTCATCCCTTCTAGAGAAATATATTGAGCTTGTGAATGTGTACAGCACTTCTTGGAGGAAAAGCTTAAGGCTCTCCCATATAAAATTTCCCTTTCTACTCCCTAGATGTTCTATTCACTTCCCTTTGCACTGGTGGAAGGTTGATTTAGTTGGTGCTATACCCTGCAAAAGAGCAGCAATACCAAGAAAAAAACCAATATTGCCCCTGTTAGTGCATAAATCACTTGCCTGATCCTTTTGCACAGCAGAAAGCTCATCAGTGACCCTGATCCAGCAGTTGAAGTAAAGGGGTACACACTGACAGCTGGCTGTTACAGCTGAGACCCTTTGGGCAAAAGGGTTTGTTTGACAGTATCCCACTACGCTGCTTATTCTCCCGAATAATAGTGATCACTGTAGTGTTGATGAGTATCACTGACTAATAAGATAGAGCTAGATTGCATCCTGTTAGTTCTTTAATTTGTGCAAGAAGCACTCTGTCTCACCCATTCATCTGCCTGTATGTTTGTGCAGGAGCACGCGCATGTGCAGTGGTGCGCTGAAGCGTGCAGAGATTTTCCTGCGGTACAGGCCAGCTGAAGGTGGCTGGGGAAACCTGGAGTCTTCTTCAATGGTTCTCTACCCTGCCCTTTCCCCACAGGCACATCCTGATCCTCCTGACTCAAACTAGAGCTTCCCGAATTAGAGTCCAGCAGTATACTCTTTCAAGTTGTGGAGAGGATACATGCTGGTATGTTGTAAAGTCTGGACAGTCTCAAAAGTTCATGTAATGTAGGTGACTGGCATTGCCAAATCAAGTGTCAGAAAGTGTGGCAGGATATCACAGGAAGCAAAGTGAGATTATAAAAAAGCCCCAAACAAACCACTCAAATGTGATTGAAAAAAGGAAAATGGACATAAGTTTTTATTTAATATTGCAGATTAGGAAACAAGTCAATAAGGATAACATTTCACAAAATTTATTTTCTGTATTCCTTCCAAAGGTACCTTGCTGGCTTACAACAGGCTCCTGTTCCTCTGTGAAAATGCTCCAGTTTTATGATGTTTGAGCTCGAGGGAAGAAATGTTATATGGGATGTTCTTACTCAGACTCCAGAGTAAGGGTGAAAAGATGGAGCATGGACAATTCACCTAACCAGATAGACTCTTCTCTATTCCCTCATCATTTTTAGGTGAATCCCTTCATTGCCCTTAAATTTATTATCTCACGGCATGAAAATTATGAGAATAAAAAATAATGTTTTTCCCCTTTATGATTTTAAACACTGAGTGCTAGCAATTTCTAGACTTTTCCCTGTTGCCAGAAATCACTTTTTTCTTTCTTTAACAGAGATCTTTCTTTAAGAAAGACGTGTCATACATAGCACAGCAAAGACTGAACTTGGTTCGGTGATCTGGCCCACGATGAACAGTGACTGATACAAATGCAGATCAAAAACCCTCCACCATCAGGAAAACTCTATGAAGAATTGTATTTACAGATACAGATGCCTTCTGGAGCAATAACCCAAACATATACATGCATCTGGTCCCTCTCTTCTCTACCCTTCCTCATCCTAAAAGTCATCCTCGAATCAGAGCCATGCCTTCTTGCAGGGACTTGCAGGAAGCCAGTGGTCTGCAAAAAATCTCCAAAATCTCCAAAAGGCCTGGGTGTACATCCTTATGCAGCAAATATCAGTTTCAGTGTCTGAGATTATTTTTCAATTTTGATTTAAATAAAAGTCAAATTTACACAATGATTTTAACACTTGTAGCTCTAGAGGAAAAAACAAAGCACAAAGAAAGTATTACTACAGGCTTTTTTTTAATGATACATTGGTAATGAGTCAAACACTAGTGACTAATTCCTTCAAAGATATAAAAAATGCCAGAATGTGGACTTGCATAGAAGTATCTATTCCCATACACAAATTCTGAATTTAAGCCTAAATTCTATTTTTCCCTTTAATTTCTGAAAAAAATACAGCGCAGGTTGTAGTCATCTGGTTTGCTTCTTTCAAATTATGTTGACATCTGCTGGTCCCCAGGCTTTAGGCTACGCCTTTGACTCTTCCCCATGGCACTTCAAAATGACACAATTCCTTTGGTTTGGTGTGGAAACTGCATTTCCATTATTTATTGTTAAAAAATGAGATTTGTGTTTGTGGCATTAGGCCATGGTTTAGCTGCCATTCCCCACCAATGTCATGTCAGGGTGTTGTGCACATATTTTTTTATGGAATGTTGTGGTATCCTTCAGGCTACAAATATGTAAAAACAGGCTACAAATTTTTAGCGCTACTTGATACTGCTGAGGAGCAAAGGAGTTTATAATTTTTCTCTGCATCTTTCTGCTTTCAGGTACTGTTCTCTTGGTTTATTTAGTGTGATTCAGGTAGCACAGCACCTAGTATTCATACCAGCATCCCAAATATAATGATCTTTAGAGAGCAGCAGGTCACATTTGAATCTTTGTCTGTGAATCTGGTCTTGAGTTTTAGGTTCATTAGAACTAACAAAGCTGCAGCTGTTTGCACTTCTGCTGAAGTTACCAATTCCATAAATCATGTCAACTAATTGTTGTAACACTAAAGTCATATGAAAAACTTGAATAAAGAGTGTTCTTCCAATACCTAATCGTGCACGTTTGAAGTCTTCATTTAAGGATTTTCAATACATATTCCTGTTTGAGACTAATGTGCTCCACTCACAGAAAACCTACATGTAAGCAGCCATAACATACTTGGATAAAAATAATACATATTGTTTTGCATTCAGATGGTCAAAGAGAAAGCAAAAAGCCTTAGATTGTGCACAGAGATGAAAACCCCTGTCCTCTGTGTTCTTTACAGTTCAGAAGCACGTTTGCATTGCTCAGATGATGTGTACAAGTGAGCACAGGTATCAGAGACACATACAGAGCCAGTTTCTTATTCTGATGAGGCCAAATGTCATTCTTCTGTATGGAGACACTGAGAATGCCTATAAAACCAGCAGACATTGATTCTGTTCTTATTTTGTTTACAGACCATAAGAGAAGCTTATAAAAAAGTCAAGTTCAGATCACTGAAAAATGAAATCATCTCTTTATTCTAATTTTGGCCTCATTCACACACTTTTACTCTGCCTATATCTCCATTTATATGGAAACTTTTCTCCTCATATTGCCATAGAGTGGAATTCAAAATAAAAAAGATGTCTCGAATACTGTTTAAAAGCTCATGCACAGGAGCATACATACACAAATTCCTACCTGTTTGAATGTCTGTATTATAACCTCATAGATAATAAGATAGGCACCTTAGTCTCAAAAATTCAGTTTACAGGTCTGATTCTCCTATTTTTTAAACCAAATCTATTTTGCCTTATCTCAGTTGTTGTAATTAGGACATGACTGATGTAACAGAAATTAAAATCCAGTCAGTCAAACTGACTGGAAAGCCATTGTAGCACCTGTGTGTTAAAATTAGGAACATAAGTACCATGACACTTTTTATGTGAGCAATTGGATGACTGATCTTTTAAAAATGTGGTTTCAGGTTAGCCCATCAACTTCATCTTGCTTGTGAGACAGAGGTTACTGTTAAAGTATATTTAAGAATTACTTGAACTAATACTCACTTTTCTCATCCTTCTTACTGTTACCAAATCCTGCTGTACTCAGCTGTCCATCACAATCACTGCAGGCTTGTATCTCAGTGCAACTTTGGGATTTGTGTTCCTAAATGTTCATCCTCTTGGGCCTCCAGGGCTATACTGGATAGGGTACTCTGCAGTCTGGACCACAGTGTTGACAGCTTCCTGGTGTCACAGCCCCCCCCCAAATTAAGGCCCCTGCAGTAATTATTTTCACATTGGGACATTTGGATAAAATTACAAATTTGTTTTCAGAGACAAGTCCTGGCTTAGTCTACTTCTCTAACTCTTGCTTCTAAGCTGGTCTTCTTTAAAATTTTACTTCGGAACCTACAATAATATATATACACACGAATACACATATAGGCACATCTATATATTCAGTATATCTATTATATGTGAAACATATATAGTTACTGGTTCAAGTTGTTATTTGCTGCATGGCCAATAATTTGTTTAACAACACAAAATCTAGAGTGATATAATTTCATCCTGCTCTTTCAGAAACACTTCCTAATATCCCTTTTTTCTCTTTTGGGGGTGGGGTGAGATGGAGTGTGTTATTATACTCTATGCAATGAAATACCTCCTCATTTAGCCAAATTAAAACAACTGGGGGCCTTAATATTTCACAGGAAGATATTTAACAGAAATACTATTGAACATAACAGGAGAAGAATAAGAATTGCAGTTAATCTCATGTAGTTCAGAGAGTTTTGGGTTTGTTTGTTTGTTTTTTTGTTTGTTTTCTTAAATGGGACCCAGTTCTATTAAACTACCTTTTTGGTTTCAAAGAACCAGAGGCAATTTCTGATGGATGGCACAGTATTGAATGACTGAAAAATCCTGCATGGGTGCTGAACTCTTCCCTCAGCTTTCTCAATCACCAGAAAACAAATTGGAAAAGTGGAAATAGCAAGGTCAGGTCAGGTGAGTGCACACTTAAACATTTCATAGGGTACAGAGTGCAGAGCAGCGATCTGCTCTCATGTTCCATTAATTCAGAGACAGCTGTCATTTATCTTTTGATGAAAGCTAGAGGTTGAATGCTTGACACAACATATCAGGTCTAATATGGAAAGAACATAGCAATGTGGGCCTAGTTCTATAAAAGTGAGTTACTGTGCAAGGAGGTTTCATAACTCCCCTACTGACATTTGGCAGAACTTTGGCCACATTTCCACAAATACAAATTGCCCAGCTATTGTAGAAAAAGAAAAGTCCACAGATTACATGGGTAACTAACTACATAATTTTTATTAGAAACTATATGAATTGCATGGCTAAATCCTTGTGAAGCTTCTTAAACACTTAAGAACTATATGTCCATAAGTGAGTCTTAAAGACAGCTTTCGAAATACAGGTAGGTAGGCAAAAAGTTAAACAAATTGGTGGGGAAACATTGCTTTTTGCCTCTGGAAAAACTAACTGCAAGATGACAACTCAGACATACCTGCTGTCAAAGTATTAACATCTTCAAGTCAGTTTGATGGGAGATACCATTAACAAGACAAAAGAGAACAAAATCATAAACAATTTCAGTAAAGACTCACTCAATAGTGCCATAGATCCAAGAATAAAAGTGCTTTCTACAAAAACCAAAGTGTGTGGTGGTGGGAGTTGAAAGCAAGACAAAAAAGCAAACCTCTAAAAATCATATTTAATACAAGGAACTACATCATATGCAAGAGAAATAGCAAAGAAAATCAGCACAGCATGCTGCTCACTCAAGATCTTACATGTTACAAGGGGTTTAGGAGCAAATAACATGGTGCTTATACAACTGTATCTCTTACCCCTCCCTTGTTTTAAGAATGAAAACATCTTTCAACCATCTCTTACAATTTGAATGGGACTATTAATGGTACTGGGTCTAGGCAGGTTCTTGCTTCTGGATACTGCAACTTCACAGGTTGCAACGCTATGAAGACATTATCTCACTGATGCCTCTTCCCTTCTGTTTACAGTGGTTTGCATCTTACCTTTCCTCACATGTGCAAACAGATGATATTAACAACTTGGAAAAGAGGTGTTGGGAGGTGTATGTGGCTTTGTACAATTTATGGGTAATGAGACACAGGCCAAAGCATCACCTTGTGTTTCATGGAGGAAAGCTCCAGATACCACCTGGTCTGGTCTGATTTTGGGAACCACAACTCTAAATTTACAGGGTGGCACTTTGTTCTCAGGAGTCTGCATTGACAGAGAGAATAGTCAAATCCAGATTTTCAGCGATCATGTATAGGCTATGGATTATTTGTCCTAACTCCTCCTGCTCATGACTCACACTCACAGTTTGTCCAGCCTAATATGGGGTATGTCTATTCTAGTCATGTCATCTTGGTGAAGGTCTGAATTTGAATTCATAATTTCTGCCTCCTGAAATGGTCTCCAGGTCTAGGTATTTTCATCCAGTCCTATCTCTGGCAGGGGAGCAGGAGCAGCAGGAAATGCTGATATACTTCTAGTTCAGTTTCTCATGACTTCTAGAAACTTACTTTGTCATAGCAGAAAAAGTTCCATGCTTGTCATTGCCTAAATGTTGTTATGTGATTTTTTTTAACTTTGCTTGAGTGTAACCATTTTTGAGTCTGAAGAAAATAAAGGCAAAACATTTTTCCCTTGATAAAGAAAAATAATTTAAAATATTTTCTTGCCAAAGCAAGAGAGAAGTGAGAGCTGAAAACAAAAGAAAAGTTCTGTGTCAAGAATTGGCTTTGACTGTAATAAAGAAAAGCGGTTTTAATTGGTTCGAGATGCCTATCTCTTTTTTATTCCTCCCCTCCCCTCCCCTCCCCTCCCCTCCCCTC
>NW_016690206.1:5855814-5903465 GCF_001604755.1 Lepidothrix coronata | reverse complement strand
TCCCTTTCCCTTTCCCTTTCCCTTTCCCTTTCCCTTTCCCTTTCCCTTTCCCTTTCCCTTTTCCACTTTCCACTTTCCACTTTCCCTTTCCACTTTCCCTTTCCACTTTCCCTTTCCCTTCCCTCTCTCAATGAAATACAATGTTACTTGGAGTAAACCAGATGATTAAATCTGCCTATAACAGATATTTTTCTTCAGCTACAAAAACTCCTGTGTCTTGATTTTATCAGTCGTTTTCAGGTAGCGAAATAATGGAAGATGCTGAGGGGGAGGAGAAGGGTGACGAGCCTTCTTTTCCCTGGGCTCTGCAGCTCAGGTGTAAATGCTATTCTTGTACTCACACAAAAGAAAGGAATATGTGTTTGTATATTTCAAAGACACAGGCAGCACCTTGAGCAATTAAAGGAGAAATAAAGGAGAGTCTTTGTGTTCACTGTCAGTACTCAGTCACATGAGCTGCAGCACAGGATCCTGGTGTGTTTGAGGGAAAGCAGCAGGTACAGTGTTAGGTGCCTGCGATGGGCTGTATGGGCTCATCTGGGTGCCCTTCCAAGAGGTCTGTTCCTCTACACAACAGTAATGCCTCACTGGTAATACTTAATCTGTCTCTCAGAGAGTCTGTCTGATGCCCCCAAGCAGCTGCTTTTAGAGGTGTATGGCATTTTTTGACATGGTCTGCTCAGCGATTCTGGGTTCACTTGTAATGTGCCTCTGCAAAACAAACTTGGTTCTGCTTTAGACATTGCTCCAGTTATGGAGTCAGTGTTGCAGTTTGAAGTGCTGAGCCAACCTGGTGTTTTAATTCAAATTTCATCTGAGCTTTCTTTGATCCTTCTGTTCTTAAGAAAAATAATCACCATCTTTAGGGTTTCTCTACACTTCTTTAGAATTTAGATCAAGGCTAGGGAGACAACAATTTTCTTGAATAAAAAAGAAAGCAAAAAGGTATGTAGATTTTCTGGGAAGGATCTTAAGTCCTTCATGTAGGTTAATGTCATGATATCTAAATTAATGCAATACAGAGTTCCCCATACTATTGTCTGCACTCCTTAGATCTTTCTTAGGCTCACTGCATGGAAGAAAGCAGAAGTTTGCCACCTCCCCTGTGAGCGGGAAGGGACTGCAGTGAGTAGGAAGTTACCAAGTGTTAACAGCCAAGCTGATGCAGAGGAGGTGGCATGCATCCCACATTGTAAGGCTGGAGCATATTGCGGCCTGCCTGTTCTAGGGGAGAAGTAATTCCTCCACAACTATATTTGTTGGATAGTAGCAAGACCTTTACCTAGAGGTATAATCTGTTCCTTAGGGCTTCTGCTGAATTCAATTAGAGACAGGTTGTTGTTTTTTTCTCACCATTTTTCTATCACAAGCAATAAGTAGAGATCAGATATTTATCTAGCCTGGGAGTTTGACAAGATTCTCATATTCACCTTCAGTAAAATAGGACTGGCACTTAGCACAGGACATATGCAACAGCTTTGAAATGTTTATAATCATATTAGATTAGGGAGAGGGATATGACCTTGCCCTCCCCTTCCCCATACTTTTCTATTTTTCTCACTACAAGAGCAGTTATTCTTGTTTCAGACTTTTCGTGTTTAAGGAAACCACTAATTTATATAGGGCATGCTCAGAGGCTTAGCATAATCATTCCCGGAGTAACATGACTGTCTCCATTAGCATAATTTTGCCCTTACTCATTAAATGACTCATATTCTTACAATTTTTTTTAGGAGTCACAATTCCCTACTTTATTAGATTTGTCTTTTCTGAAGAATTGTTCTAATTCTTTTAACCATTCCTTATTTTTCAATTTAACTTTCAGATGTGATGTGGGAAATTTGGTTTCTTTCTGAGTAACTTCCCCTATTTGAGACTGTGACCTGAGTCACTATAAGTCATGCAAGGATAAAATAGAACTGAAGCCTATGGTTCTTAGAAGCTGTGCCCACCTGATTTTTCTATCACGTTTACCTTTCATTTTTGATTCCTAAGGGATAAAGTTGCATTTTGACCTTTACTTCCTGCACTCTCACTGTTTCCTTCTAGTTGTTAAAGGATTTTATCACCCCTACACCTTCCTAACTGAATCAGGAAATACATATTATTCCAGTTTCAAATTCTGCAATGTGGGTGAGGGCATACAGACCTAAACAGGAGCTGAATGGACCACTTAGCAGATAGCAGTTTCCTGTATCTAACTGCCTACATATAGAAACTCAACAGGGCTTAGCTGACACAGACTATGATGGGTTTCTTCAGGCTTGAAGAGTTGGCCATATCCTTTTTAGAACAGCTGCTACATAACTCTTGGTTCCATGGCAGCCTTTAGGAAAGTGTTCCATAAGGGAAAAAAAAAATCCATATTTTATACTTATATATATATATATATAATTTTTTTAAAATTATTTGAGGATGATTTCTGCAAAGAAAATGTCTTGATTTGCATTTCATTGAAAGCCCTATGTCCCAAGAAACCAAATTAAACAATGTATTTGCTTCCTACACACAGGACTGCTTAATTACAGACGGAGGAAGGAGATGGTGGAAATGCAAAGCTGCAGTATTTCTTTCATTACTTCTTAGTTGTAGGGAAATGATCCCAGGAAAATAATGCCCTGTCTTTTTATCCCATATGCAAAATACTATTATATTTGCAGCTTTGTGTCAGTTGAATATGGGCAAACTCCTTTTCCCCAGTGCTAACACATTTCTGTGTGTTGTTCTTGTTTTCACATGGATGGAGATGTGACAATTTTTGTTGTCCCAGTTAGAACAGCGAAAGGTTTCTGGCAGTTTCCTGGCTGGAAGAAGGGGCTGGAAGCTGTATTCCTGATTTTAGCATGGTCTGGACTGGCATATGCTTGACCTCAGGAAGTCCTCATTAATACTCACTGCTGCTGAATGACTGCCAACACTAAACAGCAAGGAGAGAATGAAGATTCATAGTGTCTAACTTCAGATACCTAAATTACATTGGAAATATGTACTCCATAGAAAGGGATATTTCTTCATCCGGAATTCTGTATTAACTAACTAAAAGGAGTAGACTTAGGTGGAGTGACTACTCTTGTTTTCCAAAGCAGTCAATAACTCTGCCTCAATTGTTGAAAGTGCAAAGAGTTCCACTGAAGCCGATGAATCATCACTGCATCTTTAGCATTGCACAACTCCTTATGTCCCTTTGCCCAACATGTTCAAGAACAAAAAGGCACCTACAAGGGCAAGAAGTGGCTTTTATCAGAAATGTTGATGTTTATTTTGGCTCAGCATGGAAAATTGCTGTGCAGATGTCTTGGAAGAGTTGAGCTTGGAGCTTCAAACTATTTCAACGTCGAGCCATTTACTTATTTTTTTCTCAGAACTTTTTGAAGTCTGTGAATGTATAAATTATGATGCTCTCTCTGACTTGTGACAATGAATGGCAATGGGTTTCTTGAAGCAGGTTAACATTTGACAAGAACATAACTGAGGAGCCCTCTTAAACTGTAGTAATTCTCCATTCTACTTTCAGGATCCACAATCTTAAGGACTTCCAGCACTTGCACGAATTTCCTTCATAGTGACATTTTCGTGAAATACAGTCCTAGTGAAGCTTCTGATCTCTCTTTGAGTTCTTAAACTTTCTTACTCTATGAACTACTTCCTCCAGGCAATACAATTTTGCTAACGCTGGCTACTATTCTTACTCATCAGAGCTAAACACAGTTCATATAGTACAGCTGAGATAATACATTTCTTTCTGCCATCTATCATTCTGTAGGATCTTTCCAGTCTCATCAGAAGGTCCTTCCCATGTGAAAAATGTGGGTGAGAATGTCCTTATATTGGGACATTCATGGCTTTAAAAAATGTTGAATTGGGAACGAGGTGACTATTATTACTCCATGAGAAATTGCTTAAAGGTATGGCCTTGTTAAATCTTTTGCATTACCTAAGCTTGATCAAGGTTGGGAATGTAGTCCTTCTGAGGTCCCTTCTACTGACAGTTGAAAAGAAACACAGTTAGATAATGATGTAGTCTACCTAAAGTCTGGGGTTACATCTCTGTCGCTGTATTGATGATAAGAGAGAATACAGTTGTTTCAATTAAGTGAGACGACTCCAGGCCTGAGTATTGAGAACAGAATAAAAAATTGCTGTAGGGCTAATATCAATCACTGACTCATACTGCTTCTCAGAAAAGATATTAGAAGTCTGTCTGTTTGTTTCTACTCTCATTTTTTTATTCATCACCTTTTTTTCAAATAAACCCAAGGATTCAATGGATTATGCATTATTCTCTGATTGAAAAAAAGAAATAATTACTGCCTTGTTTATCTTTCTTTACTGTTAAATGGATGTTCAGGACCAGATATAATTTCATTTTTAAATGTTCTTTATGTTGAAGTGAATATTGGCAGTGGAGCTCCTCACAGCATCAAAGAATAATTTACGTTGGACTAGAGGTCACCTATTCCAAATGCTTGCTCTAAACAGCTCCAGTCAGATCAGGTGCTCAGGGCCATGACTCAAAAATTTTGAACATCTCTGAGGATGGGAATGACACAGCCTCTCTGTGCAACCTGTTCACCATCTTGGTAGTTTCTTTTTTACCCTCCTTACACCAAATTGAAATTTCCCATGTTCCATCTTATGTCTGTTGCCTTTCATTATGCCCCAAGAAGTTGTGGTTGCACCATCATTGGTAGTGTTCAAGGCCGGGCTGAACGTGACTTTGAGCAACCTGAACTAGTGAAGATGTTCCTGCCTATGACAAGGGGTGGTTGGACTAGATGATCTTTAAAGATCCCTTCCAACCCTTCCATACAATTCTGTAATTCTGTGATCCTTCCTCTGTGCACCTCTGAGAAGCGCCTGGCTTAGTCTTTTCTACCCCAGCTTGTAACACCTTGTACACAGTAATTAAGGCATCTCCCTAGCCTTCCCTTCTTCAAGCTGGAAAAACCCAGCTCTCCTAGACTCTGTTTGCACACTGTGGGATCCAGCCTCCAACCACCTTGGTGGTCCTCTGATGGATCTGCTCCAGGTCTGTGGGCAAGTCTTGTACTGTGGAGCTCAAAACTGGACACAGTAACTTGGTATCCCCAGATCCTTTTTTGCAAGGATGCTTTCCATCTGGTTGGACGTCTGCCTGTACTGGTGCATACCCCTTTTTCCAGCTTGCCTATGTCCTTTTGGATAGCAGCCCTGTCCTTCAGGGATTGACTGATTTGACCATGTCCAGAAATTTGTTGAGAGTGTACTCTGACCCATCGTCTAATGTTATTAATAAAGACACTGAATCATACTGGAGCTTGTATTAAACTCAGGACACCACAGGTAACTGACTGCCAGTTGGACTTCATACTACTTTGCACCATACTTCAAACCCAGTGATCCAGCCAACTTTCCAGCTATGCTTTTTTCCACTTCCCCAGTCACCTCCTAGGCCCATCTACCTGGAAAAAATTTTTTTGCACTGGGAAGGGGAAGTCTCTCCTTTAGTCATTTAAAAAGTTTTATTTTCCTTCAAAAAGTTTTATTTTCCTTCAAAAAATTTTATTTTCCCACTATTTTATCCAAAGGGATTTTTATTAAATAAAAATCAGCATAGGTAATGCTCTTTTGGATTATTACTATCTTTGATGCAAACAGCCCATATAAATATAGGTATGGTTTAACATTTCATGAAAATTCTCAAACGGAACTGGATAAAGATGAAAACTACATGGGTTAAAGCTTATTTTAATTTATATATTTTTTTGGGAGTTGTTTTTTTTTTACACACCTTTCTTATAATAATATGTGCCATCACCAGGGTGAAACACATTTGAGATCACTAGATGAAAAGCACTCAGTAGCAGCAATGATGTCTTGACAGCATGATGAAGAAAATAGAAAGTTTTTCCTATATTATTATAATATTTCTTTCACAGAGAGAGAGAAAAAAAAAATTGGACTCCTGAAAGGTCATCTCTATTCCCATAAACTGAAAATCTCCTATTTCTTTTCTGTACCAAGTGCATTTAAAGAAACAAAAGACCATGAGCTACTTTTGTAACCATTTAGCTGTGAAGGACTCCCATGACAAATGCATACCTTAGGGATACTCTGGAGTTAGTCACCAGAACCCCCTCTGTGAGTTCCTTGATGACTTCCCTTCTATTATTGCATATCAGGACTATAATGCCAGAGTGGCTGAGTAAAACACACAACAAATCCTTTACTCCCCTTACATACTTAGACAAGGTGTGCTATAACTCTTGTTTAGTATGAGATATGATTTCCTTCGGCAATGCCAAGCTGCTTTCTTGGACTCCAGACCTCTTAACTTCACAGGGGAAGTAACTCCTTTTTGGTCAGTGAAACAAGTGGCTAAAATTCAGCCTATGTATAAGTAAGTGCCAACATTGGGTCATGACTCCATGGCATTTGGAAGGAAGCACTTGTTGACAAAAGTACAGTTCATCTGATACCTGGCTAGGTCAAGGCTAAGAAATACTTCTGGTTGAGTACATTTTGATCACTGCCACAGGCACAGGAAAATATGTGTTGTTATTGTATACATATTGATTGTAAGCTAACAAACACAGAATCACATGTTAATGAGCAAAATAGAAATTGCTGTGCTAAAACAACTCCGATGTCCTCGTTCTGTGTCTCTGTTGTGTGCACTAATATCGATTGCTTTGAAGGACAGCAAAATTAAGCTTGTAGAACAGTTATGCCATACATAGATCCAGAAAAACATTCCATCTTAGTGACCACTATGTAGCTAGATTATGTCCTGAAACAGGAGGGATTAAATCCTACAAAGCTGAATTTAATCTTAAAAGTGTGGATTTGGGTACTATGCATCTTTGCTGCATTTACGTAGCTTTCCTGACTCCTGGAATCTTCCTTGATGTTGCAACACTAATCTCCTATTGAAGATTTTCACATTTCAACTGCTAATGAAAAATGTGGAGGGAGCAGAAAGAGGAGAGTGAATGTTTATTCACATCACTAACCTTCTAACTAGGTAATGGAGCTCTATCAGTGAAGAGGTTTGCTTCCCTGGGCTCCTTGTACTGTTAATGGAGACAAATGGATTCCTCCAGAGGCAGACTCGAGGTGGAAGCACCACTTTGCTGCTCTGACTCTTTCCAGGGTGGAGTTGTCCTTTCTCTCTCTGTTGATTTCACAAACAACACAGAAACATTAACCTGCTGCCTGAAGCAGTCACTCCCACAGGTGACAATGACTTCCACAATGCAATATCCTTTACAGTTTCCTATGTGTGTGTGTAAGAAACAGGGCTATGGACTGAATTTTTTCAGTATTCACAAAGGGCTTTTGGAGGATGAAGAGTAAGAGTAGCAGGGTAAAAGGTAAATGCTAAGAAACAACTGGAAGTGAAGAGGTATTTATTTGACTTGACTGCCTACATTGCAACTCTGTTTTCCAGATTTCAATAACAATCCCATATGGTTGTGGCTGAAGCATCTCATGCTACTTTTACTGACTTTTTAATATCTAACGAAATACTTGGAATCAATATAGAAAATAAGACGTCTCAGTGATGTTGTAAACAGTAATGAATGGTTAAATAAACCTAGAGCTAAAAATGGATTTTTTAAAGATTTTTAATCTTTTCCCCTTTCTGTTGCTAGATCTGTGCTGCTACTTAGTGCAGCTAGTGGCTCTTTAAAAGTGTGGTGCATGTAAGCCCGGGTTTACAGTGATAGCTGGGCCCACATATGCCTGGCTTTGTGTATTGGCTCCATGTGATTAATTGTAACACAATGTACTTCCACAGCTGGAACCCATGGGTAAAACCAGCTGGATGTATACCTGTCATACCTGTTGAAAATGACTGCAGAAAATGTTAGGTAATGGCCTTGTGACCCCCTGGTATTTTGATTCATTTTAATCATCGGATGTAGAGACATTGCTAAAAATGAGCTAAGTACAGAAATATAGTAAGCCAGTCTCAGGCACAAGTCAGCATTTAACATTCCTTTATCTATATGACCACATAATCATTGGTGCTAATCTCAGCTTCTGCCTTGAATAAAAGTAGATCCGTCAGCATTTCCAGGAGTAGTCCTTGAAGCATTTATACATCTCTGGGGGTGAAATTGTTACAACTTCATCCGTGGGGTGCTCATGGCTGCTTGTATTAATACTAGTGAAATGTGAAAACCCTAGTTGCAGTTCCTGTGGGTATTGGAGGCAGACAAGAGATCTCAAAGAACCTAAAAGGATGTGTGGTTCCCAAGAAGCTGCTTTCCCCATCGTGGGTTTTTTCATGTTTGCTCCTTGAACATAGTTGCGTCCTCTTCATCCATTCATCAAATTTACTTGTTCTAGAGAAGATAAAACCCAATCCTACTTGGTCATCTGGAAAAGTGCTGTTTTGATGGGAAGTGCAGTCCACCAACTAAATCAGAACGTGCATATTAAGCTTTGTCTTTCTGGGTAGCCTTCTGCTCAGTTTCAACCAATGCCAACCTACTTACACTAAACTACTTAAGGAATCTAGTATTTGATCACCTTGTTTTATGTTTGTACATATGTCATACTTCAGGATTGGGTGTAAAAAAGCCCAGAGAGTCAAGAAAACACCATATTTCTTTGAATGTCTTTTCTTACAGCATGTGATGACCTCTAATCCTTTTCCTGAGCTTCAAAGCCCTCTGCTTTTATTACCTTTCCTACTCCTGCTGCCCTTTTGAAGTGACTTACCTAACCAGACAGCTTACTCACCCTTTCTATAGCACCAGAATCCCCAAGATTATCTGTGTCATTGGCAAAGGTGTGCCAAAGAAGGTACTGTCAACTTTTTGTCATCATAAAATGGGAATCTCTCCATTGCCAAGCTTAGCGCAAGGTCCAAAGCCACCCCACAAAAGCAGAGCCACAGTGGCTATGGTACCTTATGTCTGCAGCCATTGAATTCCAAACACCATTTCACCCTGTATTTCTGTGCTTTCAAATCCCTTTGAGTTAGTTTGGATGGCATTGTCTGTGAATATGACTACAAATGGCAGCATTTATGTATTTCTGGTTGAACTGTAAGTTGATTAGGCTGAATCAGAAACATACTGAGAAATACGGAGAAATATTTATTTTCAAGGATACACACGAAAGTTCTGCTCTGTAAAACATTTTATGATTCATTCAAGGAGACTTTCTTTTCCCCCACACACTAACTTTTCCCCCACACTCTAACTTCCCAAGATGTTTGTCACCTCCTTGTTTTTCAGATTTTCCTTTCTGAATTGCCATTAAG
The DNA here is from genome assembly GCF_001604755.1 of Lepidothrix coronata. Taxonomy (NCBI): domain Eukaryota; kingdom Metazoa; phylum Chordata; class Aves; order Passeriformes; family Pipridae; genus Lepidothrix; species Lepidothrix coronata. The sequence continues at coordinate 5,894,209 of NW_016690206.1, read as the reverse complement.
TTCCTCAGCAGCAGCAGCTCAAGAATCCAGTAATGATAATGGAATTTTGCAGAAACATGGATTTCTGTCTGAACCTTCACATTTTCTATGCTGTGTTCAATTTTTTTAAATTAAATAAGTGCAAAAAAAAAGTAGAAAAGGATTTTCTTAAAAGTTGCTTTGGCTTTATAATTTGGAACCTTACCACCATTACTGTAGCCTGTTATACATGAAAGAGAAAAAGAGTAGTCTTGGGCAAAGACCTGTAAAGAATGTTGCTCCAGTAACTGAAGATTTCTTCTTGCTTCTACAAACATAAATTCAAAGCTGTAGGACTACTTTCAAATATACTACTCCAGAACAGTAAATGTCTACCAGAAACTTTGTTCTGGTGAAATAAGGTGAAGAATGAATACCACTTACCAAAAGTCAGTTGAGGAATTCAGTGATGGAGCAAAGTTCAGAAATATGCAACCTCTAACTTGAATAACTGTGTTCACACCACACCTTTGTCTTCAGTTATGATAATAGTAATGCTTATTACTTCCACCATTTTTCCTTTGAGTAGCTGCCAAGAATCTTACTTCACAGTCTGGGGACAGCAGAGACTGTGTTCTGCAATTAAAAGTTAGGGAGTTTTTAATGAGAGCTTCAAGGCTGATTCATAGTTCAAAGTTATGCAGAAGGTTTCTTTTTCCTTCTTTCTTTTATTATTTTTTTAAATCAAAAGCAGATCATTCATTTTTATCTCAGACAAAAATACGATAAAGGCTAATTCATTGGGTGGAGAGAAGGAATGTAGGGAGTTACTGATGGAATTTAACTAAAAAAATTTAGAACTCTAGTATTTTATTTCATTTCAGAAATGTAATAAATCTTATAAAAGGCCTTTCACAATTTCTCCTTGAAGATATTGCAATGTGATAATGATGCCGTGCCCTTGCCAGCCAATTTCTTGATTTGTTCAGGTTATTCCAATAATATCTACATTTCATGGGACATTATTTACATTCAAATCTTCCCTGAGATTTGTCATGCCCTGTTGTCATCATGTTTTCTCCTGTGTCACCTTCAAGGACTGATAGGGCATGAAAATCTGTAGGAATAAACAGGACTTGAAATCCTCAGTGAAAGAAGCTGTGCCTTGCTCCTGTGGGGAACTGAGTTCTTTCACTCCCACTGATGTCATTAGCACTCCAGGATACTCAGCATTTTGGGGAGGATGCTCAGTGCCTAGCAGAATTAGGATATAATTGCCAATTTCAAGCCTATGTACAGAACTGTGTCTCAGGCCAGGAGATGGGAAGGAAGTAACAAGCTGGTTACAGAATGTCATATACAAACATCACCAGTTGTTTTTGAAGAAGTATATGTCTCTTTGGAGAGGAACTTTTTCATTTCTAAAGGCTCCTACCCCATAATAATATACTGGAAGTGAAGCACAGCTATTCTCTCAGAAACACATATTCTCTCTAGATAGCATGTTTGATTCCTAGAAATGAAAGGAGTACAGAGAATAAAAATTGCTGTGTTTAATCAGATTAAATGGATATCTTATTAGTTATTCCACAAAATTTGAATCTTTCACAAACTGAAAGAATAGACCTCTAGTATAGCTCAGGAAAAACTGGGAATTTATTGCTGAGATCAGAGATAATGGGGGAATTTTAGAGGATAAAGACAGGTCTGGGACAGACATGAGAGATTAAGAAGACACTGATTGGAAATTATAGTGTAATGGGTCCCCTAACAAGGCATAAATACTATAGGGTCTGTCTTTACAGTCAGGGACAGTTGCATTCGCAACAGTTTTTGTTTGCTAATTAACCAGCCAGATCAGACCACGTACTGGTAAGATGCTTGAAATATCCTTTAAAGAACTTTAAATTTTTCAACCACAATACTCAGTTTGTGGGGGTGAAAGATAGGTGTGTATGTATGAAAGGCTATGAAACTGAACAAACAGTTCCCTGAAGGTTGGGGTTTTTTTGTTGGTTTGTTTGTTTTTATTTCAAAATCTTTAAAATATTTTATATTTGAAAGCAAAACCATTTCTAGAGGTGTAGAATTTCCTCATTCTCTCAAATAATCTTATAAATTTACCATGCTTTCAAGACAGCAAGAAGGATTTCTAGAATACAGAAGAATGGAATTTGTGGTTAATTGACATTTTCCATTTATAATAGTGTAATGAATGTGCTAACTTTGTTTATACTTAATGGACGATAAATTACACGCCCCAACATCTTCAATGTCAGTCCCCATTAAAGCTATGCTATGGCCCACCCATAACATTGACCTCTGTCCACAGCCTCACTGCCAGCCTCACTGCCAGCCTCACTGCCAGTTCTCACTGGCATCACTCTAAACATCACTGCACATTTGAGCATAATCTTACCCTATGTGTGCACAGAGAATACAAGTATATTTTTATGATGTATGTCCAACAGGAAGAAACTGCATGGTCAGACAGGAGAATGTGACAAGAGTAACTACAGGCAAGAACAGATCTTGAGTAAAACCCCTCTAATTTTTCCATTCTTAGCTTGCAGGCTGATTTCTCTTCTGCTCCTCACACACTACGAGAAGGGAGGGACTCAATACCCTAATGACAACACCCTTCTCTCACAGCTGGTCCCTATCCCAAAAGGAAAAATAAAGGATTACTATTGTAATCTCTTCATGTCAATATCAAATGTTGTGAACACACATAAAAGTTCTCCTCAAATCAAAAAGAAAAGGCTACTCAAATTGCCCACTGCTGCCTAAGTGTGCATTTGGGCACTAAAGCTGGTCTGTACTACCAAGTGATGTGTGAGTCCTGGATCAGCCCTATGAATGCTAAGCCCCTTAATGGGCACATTTCCCTTCTTTCTGGACAGCTGGATGCAGTGTGGCTTGATCCAGAAGCATGCCAGAGGTCCTTGCAAAGTAAGGTCCTGAAACTTGACCTTTCTACTCCAGGAATACTGGAGGACAGACCCCACTCCAGTCCCTAGGAACCAGCACTGAGGGTGGGAGGGAGACTGAGCCAGTGCACATAACTGAACCACACTCACTTCTTGATGCAGATACCATACAAGATGGTAATTGAAAGTAACCAATAGTCAAAATCAGCAAATGCAATTCGCGCAGCCCCAGCACTTGACTCCTTGTCAAAATTCCCGCTGGTGGGCATTTGTTTGGAGACAGAGGCAGTCTTTCCCAACTGGGCCATGTCACACATCCCAACATTAGCATATTTCTATTAAAACATATGTTATTTTGTTCAATTATGACATTTTTCTTCATTCTTAGCCTGAAGCAATATTTGAGATATCACTCCAACACTCTGAAATTGTAAAGATATACCCTATACATTGCACTGAAAAACTATAAGACCTAAAGAGCATACAGACTACTCAGGCATTCTATTCTTTGAGTACAGTATAGAGAATAATTACGGTTTCTCATATTCTCAGAGTAATTAATTTGAAGAATTTAATTATATTTTTCATATTAATTATTAATGTATTATTCACCCAGCACAGTCAGTTCATAATTCATAGATGTATTAGTCAAGTAATTTAGTTGATGAATTTCATAGTTTTGAATAAGTTATTCATTTTTTTAAATTATTCACTCAGCTCTAGGAGTATCTGTTGACATGAATTTCAGCCATATTATGGCAACTTCTTTTTTTGCATGGTTTGTGAACATCTGATATTAAATCCAAAAGCTAATAAAATGCTGTCCAGGTCTTTAATGTGCTTTTATATAAGGTTACTTTACAAATAAATGGCAGTTTAATCTTATTAACAAGTTGAAATTTGGGACCTTTATGCCTGTTCACATTTAAACTTCAGTTTTCTTACAGAATGTCCTCATAAACTAAGGGGTTTACATATCTCCCTCATTTAAACTTATATAGAATCCAGTCCTCATATTTCCCATTTCACTAACACTAGAATTACACTGATGATGACGTATTCATTTATCAGTCTATGAGTTTTGTCATTAATTTCGTGCTCAGATAATTCTGTTTATATCAGGAAACTTCTAACCATGGCAGAAGAGAACAGAAGTAAGGTTTCTACGGTATGCTGCCAGTTCAGCAGGACAAGTTCGCTTAGCTTGAACAGCAAGCACAAAAGTGACCTAGAAAATTTCCAAGGAAAATAAAGTGATCACACTGGGAGCAGCACCTCTGGATGTATATCAGGTAACAATTTTGTTCTGGCAGAGGAATAACACACCGGATCATTTATCAAATCATTTCCTATCTAGACTTAGTGATGATATCACATAACCAAGGTCAATAATACTGGTAGAAAACCAGAAAAGAATGCATAGTGTAGTTTTATGTGTTTTGGAGGGTTTTTTTTGTCAGAAAGAGCCTTGTATGTGAGTATATAAAATAAGTCAATTCTGGGAAATAACCGAGCAAGTGAAAAGCCCTGAGTACAATATACTTTATTCATAATATTTCTGGGTCCCTTATTTTGCCAAATAAAGTTATTTCTATATATCCTCCATTTTTATTTATGATGGCATTATTTTTCTGAGAAAAGTTGGTCCTGTATTCTAAAAAAATTGCAATAACTTTAATTGCATTCAAATGATTTTTGGAAAGGTTTTAATGGTAAACATGGATCTTTGGAGTGCAATGTATAGTTTGAAATTTTCTTCCCTGTACAAAACTCAGAGAACTTTCTTTTTAACTGCTTTAAAAATAATGTTGCCATTTTTTCAAAAGAACCCTGTATTTAGACTATATTTATTCCAAGTTCTCTGCATATTAATGGTATCACATTAACCATTTGTGTATTGTTTCACAAAATTTCAGTGTCTATGTTAAACCCAAAACACACAGGTATATGCCAAACCTTTCATGATTTCCAAATCCATTATTGCAATACAATATTCTAAAAGAAAAGTCTCCAGCTACATGTTGTTTCTTTCAGTGAAGAAAGCGTTTGTGTTTTGGGTTGTTACCTTGCTAGCAGGCAGCCCATATGGTGCTAAATCTTGTAAACTAACTATAACTAGGTATAAAATTCATAGGGAAAAATGTAATTTATCACAAGTGCACAGCTGGTGTATGCTTCTAAGTGGTTGTTTCCTAATCTGATACCAACCTGCTCACAGCCCTGGTATAAAATCAATAGCAAATACCATGTATGATTCCCTGAGAGATTAACCATTTATTCCAGCCATGAAGAACAAATGAAGGTTAAAGCAAAGTATCTGTTTTAAGAAAGGTGTGTATGTGCACATGAAGAAAAATGAAACAAAGTAATCTTCTTATAGATTAATTGATATTAACTGCAATAACAACACAGGATGGCTTGTTTGTTTTAATTATGCTTGTATTTTAAAGCAACAGATTTTCAAGCTGAGATTTACATGCAGTTTGTTTTCTGTGTGTTCCCAAAACTGCTTCATAAGTGATTTACATTTTTTCTTTGCCCCAGATGTTTCACGTTTTCTTTGCTCATTTCTTTAGTTGCAACTAATATCTCAAGGAGAACTGCCTGGGGCAGATTGAGCATAAACACAAAAACCTGCAACAGTAAAAAATACAGTGAGAAAAATTGTCATGCCCATTCTTCCTGGCTCACAGCTGTAAAAGCTGTGGATGTTTTAATGTGTGCATGTGCAACGGGGAGGAAGTGAGAGATCAGAGTCGTGGTGAGCAGCAGCAAGGGTGAGAAATGAGTGGGAGGAGAGAAAGACAGGAGCCAGCTGGCTCCGGGTGGGCAGAGGGGCACGGCTGGAGTGTGTTTCCAAGGGATCTGGAGGGGCATCGGGGAAGAGATGCAGGCTGTGTGTATTACATGCTGGCCTCTGAAAAGCGGGCTGGGGATGAGGTGAACTGCCACAAGATTTTGCCGTGTTCCTAAGGATTGACTGTGCTGGCAGCCTCTAAAAGCCTAAATTTTTAAGCATAATACAGCTGTTAGCCTTAGATGTGGTAGAACCAAAGAGAAAGCAATGATTCCAAAGTGGGGAAAAAACTCCGAGTCAAAATCTTTGCTGTTTTATGTGCAGATAGCTGATACAATCTTAACATCAAGAGTGCCTGTCTCCCTGCACAGCAGTAAAAAAGATGAAATCAAGCATTTCTTCTGTGATCCTCGGATTTTTTCAACACCTGTATGACGGTGCTTCTTAACCCCTTGTACCAGCTGGTCTTCCTCCTTTATCTATGAGTTGGTTGCAACTCATCGTTTTGCATTGTAGATAGTTTGTAAAAGATTTTACAATGAAAGACACTTGTGGTGATTTTACTTTAGCCTAATTCCACCAACTGCAGAAGTGCTGCTCCTAGTTTTGCTGAAACAAGATCAGAATTTGACCTCAAAACACCCCAGTGAGAACAGTATTATTTATACTTATTTCGTAAAAGGATAAATTGAAACACTGCTTTAAGTGACTTGCCTGAAGGCATGAAGCTTCTCAGTGCCATAGCAGAGACCTGAATTGAATGAATCCAGATGCCAATGCCCTTTTCTAAATGACAGATAAGTCTGCAATCAGGATTGTGCTAAGATGAAAAAAATCTACTAACACTCATGGAGTTATAAAACCCATTTAAGTCAGGAAAGAGTCAGGTCTTTGCCTACTTTCCATGAGCAGACAAGGAGTGCTTAACTGCTTCTTTTTCTGCAGGTGTGTAAACTGCTTAAGGGATAGGAAAAATTGTCTTTGGAAAGAGGAGTTCTGCAGATTTGGAGACTGTCCTGTAACAGAAAGGCAATTTTTTCCCTCTCACATCTGTGGAGTGTAGAGTTAAAAAAAAAAAAGGAGAAAAGAAAAAAAAGAAAAAAGAGAACTCCCAAAGAAAAATATATGCCAGGTTTAATTTCATATTTTTCTTTTTTTACTCTGTTTGTAACAATGCTATAATTTTAAAGATTTATGATAACATTTTAATTGTTTATTCATTGATCTGTGACTCTCCTTTACTTAGAGCATTGCAGTAAAATTACAACACACAGGAGACAGATCAAGCTTGTAACATTGGCAGTCTCGTGAGTGCTAAAATATCTTCCAAGTCAACACATTTGCTGATGGGCAATAAGAGAGAAGACAAAAGTAACTCCAGTCCTCTGCTATTTTTACTGCCTCTGTAGTTGTCTATATACTTTTTTTCGTGTAGTCTGCTTTATCAGTCATGAAGCTAACTGAGCTCAGCTCCAGCTTTGGTGGCATTATCTCAGACTGTCATATGGATACACTGTACGCAGAAATGCTGCATACCCATTGTGAATGATGGTCAGCAGAGACAGTGCAATGGGGGTAATGTCATGTCTGAGTTTTATACTGCTTATTCCCTTTACAGATGTAATGTCAAAAGTTTGATGCACTTTAAAGATTATGTTGGATTTTTTGAACTGTTTTGCAGCAAGAAATTTGATGCAACGGATACTCAGAAGAGCTGACAAAGAAATTATTTGATGTTCCTTTTAAGCCTGTGGAAAGTCTGCTCTCAGACTGTAATTTCCTGGAATTTATTATTCACAATTATTCACTGTATTTTGTTTTGGCAAATCTTTTTAACTCTGTTTTGATCATGCACAGTCTGCCATGAATAATCATCATTTCAGACGGGAGCCGTTATGATAGGTCAAAAGAGAGATATGGTATTGTCATGTTTGTGACTGCAAATGGAAGAAACCTTTTCTAGTGCAGCATTTGCAAATGTGGATATAAAATCTGGCACCTGTAAATATTCATGTACATACACTTGCAGCTATGCTCTGGACTTGATACAAAGCCACTAGAGGTAACAGAAAGAATGAATATTCATGTTGGCAAAACTTAATTCCTAGATGGTTTTCTGAAAGCAAATGTAAAGAGAAAGCAATATAGGCAAAAATGCATTAATACCACTAAATTTTCACAGGAGAAAAGGTCCTAGATATTACATTCAAATACCAGTGAGGTGGTTTTGCTTATATGTCATTGAAATAACACACATGTACACAAATACGATTACAGTCTCCCTTTTAGGACTTTCTTCCAAAACACAGCAGCTCTGCTCCTTAATAAAGAGAAATAAGGAAAAAGCTGGAATTCCAAAATATGTGAAACTGGTCCAGCAGCAAGGAAGTATTTATTTTTTTCTTTTTCTGTGTATAACAGGAAACTGAAAATGTTGGAAAGTGTTATTTTATTTAGCACATCTTCCCACAAAATTCAATGTATAATACAAGCAGGAGTTATCAACTTCATTGTGGATACTGATGTCTTCATTTTCTCTTAGGACATTCACCTAATCTCCCACATATGTGAAATTATGTATATCTCAGTCCTCTAAACTGACCAAAAGAGCAGAGCAAAACAACCAAAGAAGAGTGCATTTGGTGGGTTTGGGTCAGCTGTTATTGTTTTATTGATTTTTTTTAATTATTTTTTTTCTTTAAAAGAAAGGTAGAAAAATAATTTTAAGAGTTAAATGATCTTGGATGGTTTTGAATGAGCAAATGTAGAAATTTCTATGTAAGGCAGAAGCTGCATTTGGGAGATGCTGTCTTTTGATTCTGACATTGGTTTTGCTTGACTTGTGTTCATTCAATGCCATGTAGCCAACTTCATACAACATTGCTATGGTGCGGCTTCCAGGCGTGGGCATCCCAAGCTGCCTGTAAATTGAGCTCAATTCTTTCATGAGAAAATGAGGTGTGGGTTTAGAATATCAGCTATACTAGAGCATAAAGCCCTGTAATATACAAAACTCTATCACTGATTCTTCTGCCAATGGCCTAGTTTGTACTCAACACAGAGTATTTATAGTCTAAAAGTCAGACTTGATAACCCTGAGCTTTGCGCCTGATCTACCCTGTTTCAACTTCCAAACACGAAGAATAATGTCCAAGTGAATTAGGTGGTTGTGATTAGACAGTGACAGTACCTCTACAAGTTTGGAGGAACTCATTTGCTCTCCATCTGTAGGGCTCTAGAAGTGTTCAGAGAAAAAAGCAGATTTTTTATTTCCCCGTCACTGCCTCCACCACTAGCTTTATAAACTGTGTGACAGTATTGTCTTCTGAATGTTTTGGTAGCTTTTCTTCCAACAGGTGTTGTTTTGCCTTGACAAATCTGAAGGTCAACACAGGACAAGTGTGAAGCTGCAAGGGGAATATTGCTGTAACTGACAGCAAGGAAAGCAACTCTTCTTTATGGGTCCTGATTAGAAAGAAGAGTCTTGTATAAACCATGGACAATTGTATTGAACTCTAAATAATGTGAAATGAATTTTTGGTTCTCCCAAAGTCCTTGAAGTTTGAAGTGAGAAGAAGAACTATGTGGTATTCCTAGTCTTCATTCTAGTTCAGAAATGCCTTTTATCTCAAATTAGGGCAAAATGTTGCAATTTCTTTCAAGATACCATTTCCAAATAATTTTACCTCAGAAACATGTAAGTAGTCCCATGACTTGTATAATTTTTTTAAGAGTAGAGAGTTTCTTTTAGACTTGTTCTGACTTTTCTGTAATCAGCTACGTATAATAAGGTTTTTGTTGGATGTGATAAATGTTTATAAAATCACAAACCAACACAGTTGCTTAAAAAAGGTTCTTTGACCTTGTAAAAATGAAGTGTTTCAATAATTTTGTGTAAAAAAACTTGTTTATCTTTATATTCCAGAAAATGTTTGATGTAACTGAATCAGCATTCTGCAATGGAAAACTGTTCTATCTGTAAAAATAGTAGATCAGCTTTAAAAAAAAACTCTTAAATGAAAAACAGTTGTTGTACAATATTTTCAGAGGGCCTGAGAGATACAGTAGGTCAAACTATATCACTGAAGCTGGCAGTAATTCCATCAATTACTATAATATGACTAGTGTTCTACCCTGTACTTATGAAAACATTATATATTTGATGGCCCAGAAAACGGCAAATATATGTGCATATATATATATACATAGTCAACTGAGGGTGCAGTACACCAAAGTGCAACAGCTAAGCTTGTGGGTATTGCAGTCAAAATGCATAAATGAAACTTCAGTATTTGTAGTTTTAATCCATCATGATAAACTATAAACTAACTCTGATGAACAATGCCCCTTTATGGATGCACAGTGGGTGGATCAGAATGAGATGCTGATTTCATTTGGATTTCTGCCCTTATGTCCACAGGACTACAGTTTTGGCATTGTTTGCCTTTGCTGTAAAGTTCATTTCTGTTTCAGCATCTGCTCGTGGACAGGAGTCTGCTTCTGCTCCTTGTATGGTACATCTATTGTTGTTTCACCATTATGCACATTTGTTTGCTGCTCCTGATTGCTTTCTGCAACACCTATGCTCTTTCTCCTCATGTCTGCTGTGCCAAACTCATATCTACATATAGCCAGGCCTCTGCCTCAAGCATTTAATTTGTTCTAGGAAGGAATGATCTTCATTTTGGTTCTAAATTAATCTCCTTCTCACATCGACCTGTTGTGATAATCCTACTTTTTCTTCTGTAATGTATTTAAATTACAAATAAAGAAACAGGACAATAAGGTAAGAAGAAAGGTCAAAAAGAATAAAACAAATTAATTTCCTATCATTTTAAGACTTTTTTTTGTTACTACAAGGTTCTATGGCATTGAACAGATAAACTTTCATCCAGCACTAGATGCTTCAAATGCACCTGTGGCTTCAAGTGCATCTGAGGTTAGCTCCAAGAGATGATAGAAGTGCACCAACCATGATCATCCCTTTCAATATCTCCTGCTCACAAAGGAAACTGCCTGAGATAGCAAATCAGTGTCAGACACCACACAGTAAACCAGAGAAATAGCCTCTTGAGTTAAATCTACTTAGTCATGCAAAGGATGGTGTTCAGATAAATCTGCTGATGCTATTTGCATTAAAATGCTGGAACATTGTGGCTACAGATAGAATAGTAAACTGGATAGTGCCAGGACTTGTTTTCTTTGTCCCAGGTTAGCTGACACAGTCTGGACCCCTTACTATTGCTAAGTTCCCTTATCTTCAAGGCAGCCTGCTAACAACTAGGCTACCATCTGGGGACGTGTGGAGAACAAGTCCTTGCTTGGTGCTTGCTCCCAAATTTTGTCCAAGAAATGTTTGGGAAAGGCCTCATTTTCTGGTCCAGAACTATGCTAAGGAATGTTCAATTATGAACAGAATATGAACAATGAAATTCCTAAGAACACTACTTAGTTTATTAGAATATATATTCCTTATAATTATATCCTTAAAAAAAAGATTGTTTTTCAGGGAACAAGGTGTTTCTTATAAGCTCCCCATTCCAAGAGTTGCCTTTTACAGTCAGCTTCCTCCTTATATGGTGTCCACAGAGACCAAATAGCAATCAGTTCACATGAAGAACATTGTATTTATTATTCCCTATAATATGTTGTATGAAATGTGTGATTTTACCTATGCATCTTTAGAGGCTTCTGAAAAAGAAAAGCAGCCTGAAGTCTGCTGGGAATATGTTAATTAAGAGATGTGGTGGAAATGTTAATGAAGATGTTCTAAGGCTGACATAGAAAGGAGATGTCTTAATTTTCCACACTACTATGAGGCCTTCCCTTGCCCAGTGACAGCAGAAAAAAAATCAAAAGAAATTGAGATAGAGAGAGACCCTGCCCATTGTGGGCTAGGAGTCTGCTCTGTGTCTAATATTTGCAGTCAACAATGGCACAAAGCTAAAGTAGATCTCTGAAACTTCTCTTGAGCATGCCAGATCAGAGACAGACTTTCTAGGCTAATTAGTAAACCTCAAACACTTGTAATGATGAATTGTTAGCAGCAGCCTTAGAAATTTATTTTTCATTTAGGGTGTTTGTATCTTTATTCTGTTACAGCAGATCTCTCTTTTAAGTAAACATGCCACTTAAATCCTGTCTAGTAATAAAGCACATGCTGAATAACCTGACAAGATATTGCACTTTAAAAAAATAGAATCACAGAATTACAATAACATTGGAAGGGACCACACTGGGTCACCTGTACCAACCTGCCTGCTCAGCCAGGGTCATCCTAAAGCACATGGCACAGTATTGTGTCCAGACAGTTCTTCAGTATCTCCAGTGAGGGAGACTCCACAACATCTCTGGGCAGCCTGCTCCAGGATGTAGTCACCCTCATAGTAAAGAAGTTCCTCCTCATACTCAGAAGGAACTTCCTATGCATCCATTTCTGCCCACTGCCTCTTATCCTACTGTTTGGCATCACTAAGAAGAGCCTGACATCCTCTTAACACCTTCCCTTCAGATACTTTGATGCCATTCCCACTCAGTTGTCTCTTCTCAGGCTGAACAGGCCCTCAGCCTGCCTGCATGAGAGAGATGCTCAAGTCCCTTAATCATCTTTCTTGCCCTCTTCTGGATTCACTCCAAGAACTCCATGTCTCTCTTGCACTGAGGAGCCCACAACAGGACACAGAACTAAAGATGTGGCCTCACTAGGGCTGAGTAGAGGGGCAGGATCACCTCCCTGTACCTGCTGGCAATACTTTTTCTGGTACATCCTGGAATACCATGGGCCTTCTTCTCCACAAGGACACACTGCTGGCTCATGGACATCTTGTCATCCACCAGGACCCCCAGGTCCTTCACAGAGCTACTTTCCTGAAGGACAGACCTTCAGGTGTGTGGTGGTGTGTGGGGTTATTCCTCCCCAGGTGCAGGGCTCTGCATTTGGCTTTGTTGAATCTCAGACAGTTTTTCTCTGCCCATGTCTCTAGCCTGTTGAGGTCCTTCTGAAGGACAGCACAGCACTCAGTATTGACCACTCCTCCCAGCTTTGTGTCATTAGAAAACTTGCTGAGGAGGCATCTTCCCTTTAATCCAAGTCATTGATGAACAATTTGAACAGTACTGGGCCAAGTATTGAACCTTGGTGGACATCACTAGTGACAGGCCTCCAACACCAGATCCTGTGCCATTGACTACGACCCTCTGGGATCTACTGCTTAGCCAGTTCTCAATCCACCTCGCTGTCCACTCATACAGTACACATTTTCTAAGTTTGTCTGTGAAGGTGTTGTGAGAGACAAGTGTCGTTCTTCAGGATGGAGGATGTGATCCTTGAATATTAACTAACTCTCTTGGACCCCTCTTCCCTGCAGGACCTGTTCTCATGAAGATCCCTAAAGAGGATAAGTTAACTCTCCTGCAGTCCATGGTTACAATTTTGCTGTCCTGCTTTCTCCTCACCTGATGCTGAACTCCACAGTATCATAGTCAGTCAAGGCTGCCCCCAACTTTCACATCTCCCTGTTTGTAAGTATAAGGTTGAGCCTTGTGGGATCCTCTGCTACCTTTCTCAGAAAGTTGTCACCAATGCTTTCCAGGAACCTCCTGGAGTGTTTGTACTTCTCTGTGTAGCTTCTCCAGCAGATATCAGGGTAGTTAAACTCCCCTACAAGAACCAGTGCCTGTGACTTCGAGGTTGCTTCAAGCTGCCTGGATTGGACCTCTTTTGTCACGTCCAATACCTGAATGCATTTATACACAGCACTCAGATGCAAAAAAAGAGAGACCTTCACCAAGTTACATGAGTTTAGGAGCAGGTAACAAAGTTTTGTAGTAGAGGACCTGTTTGAAATCAGTGCTAGCCAGGCAAGTTTCTTTGGCAGCAGGATCTTAGTGAGAGGGTTTTCAGATATATTGGCGGCTTTAAAAATGCACTTAAATAATTTTTCTGTGTATCAGATGTTCTTTAAAGTACTGTGTATCGGGTTATTATGTGGTTTTTGGGGGGACTTGTCATTTTTCATCTCTGAAATTGAAGGAAGACAAAATTTTATCTGCTGCTGGTTAGCTCCTAAATTTATTCTAAGGACCTCTCCTTTTTATTTGCTTTTGTTTCCTCCAAGCCTGTCCTAACAGTCTTGAACTGCATCTTCATGAGATGAACCTGTTATGTTGAGAATTCAAAGTCCATACTACACAGGTTTTTTTAGGGAAAGTGTGTTATTTCAGACTATGCCTAGTAAGGCCCCTGGACTAAAACCCCACTAATATTTGAACCAGGTTAGTTGTGCTTTGGTGTTCATTTTTCAGTTTAATTCCATCCCAAAGGGATATTAACAAAACCTTAGACATGGTGTGAAACAAATTATGTGGTACATGGGATTGAACTATTTTCTTCAAAAGCACACTCCTGATCTGAACTAAAACACCAAATGTGAACACACTCTGTTCTTGAACTGTTGTGAAAATACAGTTTCAAAATTTATCACTGATGACATAGTCATTTTGATGGCACTATTCAATAAAATGAACAGAAAGAGGGCATCTAAATCCTTTAGAAAATCATTCTGAACCATACTATCCTTTGCAGTTTTAAATCTCTCTTTGGAACACTCCAAATATCAAGTGAAATATGAACAGGAAAAAATCCAATGATGCAGTACCACAATTACAGAAAAAAAATTAAAGTAAATACAGCCAAACTAATACATTATACCTGTCATTTAAAGTTAAGTGGCATTGGTATTTATTTGTTTGGAGAACTGGGATTTTGGTTGGTTCATTGAGTTGAGTGTAGATTTTTGTTGCTCTTCTTTGCTTTAAATTCTTTATGTAGCTGACCTTTCTGGCACAGCAGTTTGGGACCACCACTGATGAAATGTTATTAATATCTTAGCACAACTACATTAATAATCCAAAGGAAACACAGCTAAACATCATCTTTTCAACTTGCTCAGTGACTTAGCACCAGTGGTGTGCACAGCTTGTGCAGGTGACCTGTTTTCAGCTGGAGCTCTGGATACCCTCATTCCCTATGGTGAGGAGAAGGTGATTCTGTTGGCTGCATCATCTTGAACTGACACTGCACTCGAGGTAGAAGCTGTTTCTCTACAACCTTTGTGAGCTCAGAGCAGCTGACTTTGCTGGAACATCAGTTGCAGTGGATGCTCAGTGCCTCTGGAAACTCAGTGTAAGATTTACACAGACATCTGAGTGACTGAGCTGTTTAGAAGATGCACTGAAAGGGATCTGCCTAAAACTGCACACAGATTCTCTGGCAGGGCCAGTGTGAGAAAATGAGTGTTCTGCCTCCCAGCCCTCTTTCCAGATCACAGGATGGATTACTTCATCTTAATAGCTCATATGACTGTTAGTATTATTAACATTTATTAACCCCTCCTGCAGACTGTTAATTAAATAATGCAGAGTCAAACCTTAATTCCTTTGGTGCTGACTAGATATCTCTTCCACTTGACACAATTTCATTTATCATTACCCTGTGTCCCTTGTGTTTAATTTTCAGATGAACTAAATGACTGCATCATGTGTTTAAGATACCACATTAAAAGTGTCTGCAAACATAACAAACATAAGCAGCATTACCAAAAGTCATCACAGTGAAGCCAATAAACAAGCCTGACTGTAGGAAATTGCATCCTCGAAAGTGTGAGTAAAGAACCTTGAGTAAGTCTGTCTTTTAATTTAAACTTACGAAGAATAGCAGTTAATAAGCCTTTGCTGAAATGTGGCAATGTTCTCCACATGTGACAGGTTTAAGTTTACACATAAATGCTGGAGCAAATGGATGAGCTGATTGCCCAAAATATGACCCTAAATTATGGTAACCCTTTACCCCAGCTTGACTTTTTCTTATATCATGTGGCTGTAAGCCATACCAGAGCTAAAGGAATGACTTGATGAGTGTACTTTAGAAGCAGTTAAACTAAGGTTCCCATAAAACTCAGGGAAGTATGCAAATGAGTGTGTTCTTCTGGATACTGATAAAAGGTACTACTAATGAATAGAAAATAATTGTTTGGCAAGCAAGATAACCTTTTTCATGGTGGTTGTTATGCAACAAACAATATCAGACAATTTAAAGTCCTGGTAACAGGAGCACTGGGAGAGTGGTGCTTCTCCCACTGGAATTTTGCATTGATTTCCAGAGCTGACTTTAAAGATAAGCTGTGCTTACAAAAGAGAAGACAGGTTCGAGGATGAATACAAACTGCCTCCTAGCTTACCACCCTCACAGCTACCTTTGATAGGTCTGTCTTTTTCCTACCTATTTTGTCCCAGCTGTAGTACCTGAGATCATGATTTTCTGTACTGAGCATCAAAGGGATGGAGAGGTAACAGAAAACAGGCAGTGCTTATCCAACAAAACAGAAGCAAACTTATATAAAATTTTTCTTTTCTTTCACAAACATTACTGAGAAAGGCTTCCTGACTCAAAAGTAAAAATGCATGTGGTGCAATACTTGAGAAAAGCATTGCACAAGAGCAGAGCTTGTTGCGTTGGTGCATCTCACAATTCAAGATGGAAAAGGGTAGAGCAAACTTTCTTCATCTCTATAAATAACATGTTGTGTTTTATCTGTGTTAAAAGATTTACAGAATCCTTTCTTTTGGCACTTGATCACTCTGACTGGCAGTATAAACATAGTAACTCCATAAACACAGAAAATCAGAGGAGAAGAAAAATGGCTGTGCAATCCTTCTGGGATCCATTACCATGGCAGTTGGGCCACTCACACATTAAGCAATGTTTCTTGATTCTTTTTCCCCTTTACAGCCGACCAGCACAGCAAATACAGAGCACAGGAAAGGCAGCCAAATGTTCAGAAATTAAGGGGAAATTAAGTTTTGACCCATGAGTTATCTAGACCATGCCTTAGTGTTCCTAGCCAATCCCAAAGTGCTCCAGCTGTCTACATTAAAGCTCATACAGTTACTGAAATGGAGACAAAACAAAACAGATCCTATGGGCAGAAGAACAATTGTACTGCTACATGAGTTGCCTTATTTACTACCAAAGGCACGGATTTGATATTAGAAACATTTTAAAATAACTTACTTATAAAATTTCAAATTGGATTTTTAAATTAAAGAATACATTTCAGAAAAATGCAACAATGAAATCCAAAATATTATTAAATTTTGCCTTTTATTTTTTTGATTTTGATATTCAAAGGAAGAGGTTCAGCCATTATAAAGACTGTAAAATTGCCTTTTATTAGAACAAAAAATAATTTAAAAGAAGCCATATAAACCTTTCACAGTTACAGTGATTTTCATTTGATTATGTGATCTTAAATTGTCTATTCTGGTCATTTCCAGGCTATATCTTAACTAGATTTGATACTATTAACAAGAAAATTCATTTTTCTTTTAATTCTTACTCTCTGCCATAGTTGCTTCCAAATGAATTTTATTGGAATTCATATTAGCAGATATCCTTTTCTACTGTTATTTTTTAAAATTTAAATATTTTATGACATTTTTGTTGGTTTGTGCAATTACATACACAGGAAAAGATATGGAAATGAGTGAGACTATTTCTTTATCAATAATGGAAAAGTATTTTTCCTCTTACCCAGAACTGATACATGGTATATATTGCTCACATATTTTGTATTTCACTTTATTCAACTGTATTTTTTTTAATAAAAATCCAGTCATTAAATCTGTCCAGAGTACAGAGTGACTTGATTAAAACAGACAGTGATATATTCTTTCTTTACCTATAATGAATGCAATTATGAGGTGTTCCTCTCAATTTCTCTTTCTCAGCTTTCTGAACCTCTTTTTTTTCTACAGATTTTTCTGAATTGCCCAATTCATTTTTCAGTCATTGTATCCAAACATCCCATGTTAGATACTGCAGTGGGTTTCTGTGGCTGGGTTTTGGTAGCAG
Organism: Lepidothrix coronata; assembly: GCF_001604755.1. NCBI lineage: Eukaryota > Metazoa > Chordata > Aves > Passeriformes > Pipridae > Lepidothrix > Lepidothrix coronata. The sequence continues at coordinate 5,876,613 of NW_016690206.1, read as the reverse complement.
GGGGCGGGGGGGTGGGGTGGGAGGGCGGTGATACAGGGGTGGTTTCTGTTAGAAGCTGCTGGAAGCTTCTCCGGGCCGGTGGAGTCAATGCCATGCAGCTCCAGGACAGACTTCCTGCCACTGGCCAAGGCCAAGCCAATCTGGTGTAATAGTAATGCCTCTGTGATATCATATTTAAGAACAGAAGGTATTGCGCAGAAAGAATTCCAGCCAGGGAAGAGTGGAGTGTGAACAACAAAGTAGACACCAAGGTCAGTGCAGAAGGAGGGGCAGGAGGTGCTCCAGGCACCAGAGCTGAGGCCCCTGCAGCCCGTGGTGCAGACCATGGTGGAGCAGCTGTGCCCCTGCAGCCCATGGAGGGCCATCGGGGTGCAGAGACTCTCCTGCAGCCCATGGAGAAGCCCATGCTGGAGCAGGTGGATGCATGAAGGAGGCTGTGTCCCCATGCGAGGCCCAGGATGGAGCAGGGTCTTGCTGGGGACCTGCGGCCCGTGGAGAGGGAAGCCCACGCTGGAGCAGGTTTTTCCCGTGTAAGACTTGTGGCCCCTGTGGGGGACCAATGCTGGTGCAGCTCATTCATGAAGGACTGCATCCCATGTAGGAGTGACCCACGGGACAGCAGTTTTGTGAAGAACTGCTGCCTGAGGGATGGACTTATGCTGGAGAGGTCCGTCAAGGACTATGTCCCGTGGGAGTGACCCCACGGGAGCAGGGGAAGGACTCCTCTCTCTGAGCAGCGGCAGAAACAACAACTGACGGCAACCCCCATTTCCCCATCCTCCTGCACCCCTGGGGGCGAGGAGAGAAAACATGGAAGGAAGGAGAGGTGGGTAGAAGGTGTTTTTAAGATTATTTTGTTTCTCATTCTTTTGCTCTTATCCTGTTAGTAATAAATTTAAGTAATATCCCCATTTTGAGTCTGTTTTGCTTGTGAAGGTAGTCAGTAACTGACCTCTCCCAGCTCTTATCTCGGTTCATGAATCCTTAGCTGTTTTTATTTCCTCTCCTCTGTCCAGTTGCAGAGGGAGAGTGAGAGTGTGGCTTTAGTCGGTACTTGGCATCCAGCTGGGGTCAACCTTCTACAGATACAAAAATAAGAAAATACCATAGTTCTGTCTATGCATTTTCTAGGAATTCAGTGGGCACTGAGTGATCTCCCTCACACTCATTCAGGCTGCACAGACCTTAACACCAGACAGCAAATGTGTCCCTGCCAATAAGTAACAACTGGTGACTTTGGCAGCTGTAGGAAGGGATTCCAGTCTTCACTGTGGACATAGTACTGCATCTTTAGCTGTTCCCTAAAACAAAGCTAACCTGACAACAGGGAAGATGAATTCAGCAGGGATAATGCAGGAAACAAAGCTAAAACAGAGCAGGAGGTATCAGTCAGCAAACATGCCTGGGAAGGGAGTGGGGTTGGGAGCGCTGGGAAATGTGACCGCTGCTTTTGAGACGATTTGTTTGTCACCAAATGAAATTATTTCACCTCTATTTAGCCTGACAGGCCTGGTCACCTGCAGAAGATATCTTTATCTTTGTGGTTCCATGAAATTTCACTGTTTCCAGCACAATAAGACATGAGTATGTGCTTTTGAGAAATCATAGATTTTTGGCATGAAGTTGTTCTAAAATTGTCTGGTGCAAATGTTGGAGCTATGTTGATTTACACTAGCTGATATATTCTTTTATTTTTATATTTTGAACTAGCAACACTTTTAATTCCAGTGTCCTGACAATAAAATTGAACTTTTTCTGTACAATTCTTACTTTTGTAGTCACTGTTATTTCCTGACTTTCTCTGCACTTGAAAAAGCAACAACAAGGTTTACCTCACCAAAAAGATGAGGCGTTTTATGCTTACTTTGCCAGGATTAGTTAGCCTTTAGTGTAAACTTTCAAAATTAAATACCTTGGATTGCCTTTAAGAAATGAACATTGTTTAAGTAGATTACAAACTTAAAAAGATTATTGCTAGCAAAAGGAGTAAACTGAATGATTTAAATTATTAGAAATAAGGTCTTACAAATGTTCTGTTAATGTACTGTTACTATACTAATGTCACTGGATGCATTCCACTGTTTAGAACTAATTCCACGTAAGTAAATTACTATATACAATTTTTCCTCTATAAAACTTAAGAGAAACTAACAGCTTGTTCAGATGTTTCTGGTACGATTACAGACTTTTACTGGGTGAGTTGTTTAAGCACCTGCTGGTGTGATGACTATCTCATTGCCTACCTAGTGATTTGCAGTCTGTAGGATTGAGTCTAATTCCATTTATTATTTTTTTAAACTTTATCTCTCTGCTTATATTAAAGACAAGTAGAGTATATAATCTGGCCATTCCAGTTTATAAAAGCAAAAATCAGTTGGTTGATCATGACAGTCAAAAAAAGACTGGAGAAATTTGGTCATAGGTACTGATTCAGAGGGATGAAACTTCCAAAAGAAGAAACCAGTATGTTGAGAAATTACTGTACAGTGCCTATACAATAATCTAACAAATACAACAGAATTTTATACAATGGAATTAGAATAAGCTTGGAGCTAGCTGTACAGTGATGAATCAAATCCCACAAAATGCTTATCTGGAGCCATCCCATTGCTTATCAGGATTTTGGCAAAATGTTTCTCCATGGTTTCAAGAATACTCTTGATGTTGTGAAAATCATCTTTCTTTTGCTACTCCAGCATTTCTGATCTTATGGCTGTTAATTTAGAAGAAATGAAAAAAAAAATTGAGTTATTATAAGCTTCCTCATCTTTCCTCCCTGATTCTGAAAGTTGGAACAAATTAACAAATCTTCAGAGATAACTTTATTTCTCTCTGTTTTCTATCAGTCACCAAAGTTCTTAGAAAAACGTGTGGGAAAAGATTTTCAAAAATATTAGTTTTGATCTTATAAGCTGTGGTGGTTTTGTGGCATGCAGATTTAGAGAAGAAGGAGAAGTTAATTCTCAGTATTTTGACTGTATTATTAAAATAGTTTTTTGTGCTTTGGTTTTGGAGGTTTTTGAGATAAATAGGTCACAAGATGTAGCAGTATGATCAAGACTTCCATTTGGACACAATTAGAGTCCAGTGTAAAGTCTCACAAACTACAGAGGATAAGTTTTCCAGAACACAAGTTTATGCAAATAGCACTATACACATGCATTTTTAAATAATAAGGCAGGAGGTCTGTAATTTTAGCAGCAGAAGAACTGTGCATCTAATGCTAAAACCACTACCTTTCGAAGATGGTTTCCTTTGATCCTGAACTCTGAGACTGAAATTGCACATGATAACAATTTCATATTTAAGGTTTTAATTCTTTCAGGTTTTCTTATTTTTATTTTTTTTTGCTCAGTATATCTCAGGAGCATGTCACTGAAATGTTACATCAATTGATTAGCATTAACCCAAGTAAAAATACTGAACTATGACATTTAGAAATATAATCTTGATTCCACTTAGCTGTTTCTGACTGGTATCTGAAGGATACAATATGCTACAAAATCAAGCCCTGATGATAACACCAGAAAGAAATTCCCAAAGCAGTTGTTAGGTTTGGTTTTCTTTTTTTGGTGTGGAGCAAAACTAGTTTCACCAAAAGTAAAGCTTTCCATGTTAAAATGCTTATAACATTTCTCCTTAACATTCACAATTTGCCATCCCAAAAGCCAAAATTAAATGTTTTAAGAAAGGTAACAATTTTTTGACCCTGGGCTTTTGCACTGTGTGCAGGTTTTCTATGTAATGCTCCCATCTCACTCTCTAACTCATGCTTGTGGGTATGTACATTTCCTCTTGTACCCCTCAGCCTCCTGCCAGGCCAAGCATTGATCCATGCTGCAGAGCTGATGCTGGTGCAGATGTCAGGAGCCTCGTTGTAGTCAGTGATAGGTTACACACTGTGACGTTCTGGCACCAGGTATTAGCTGCACCTAAGCCAGAAAGGCAAAGCTGAGCTGTCCTTGGATACAGAGCCTGTGCACTCACCAACATGAATCCCTTTAGAAATATAAGATAGCAAATTTAAAGTACTGTTTTGGATTTCTTTCTTATTTAGCTACTACACGTGGCTAGCTGATTTTCTCATCAAAATGAAGCTAAAGGTTGAAATATTTATAATTTCCCATGCAATGGACTTCAGGATTTTTAAAGACCTTGAGAATGATACATTGGTGCTATCACAGCTTCCAAACAGAGATGTGCAGGACAAGTGCATACACTGCCTCACAGCTAGTGTAGGAACTCCTCTAGGGCTAAAATACAAGTTGTAGCAATGTAGGGCACATGTTTAAAAATCTGGAATCTTTCTCTTTGTGCTGCTTTGAAGAAGGTCTAAATGTGTACCTCAGATATATAAGGCCTATTTTTACACTGACTAAGGACATTTTAGTACTTTCACAAGGAGTAAATAAGCTTTAAAAGAACTGTAAATATCATTACTTTTGTCATTAAAGACATTTAATACTGCCACACTGAGAAAATGGGAGTCTAAATGCAAGATTTCCTCAAGTCGATGGTTCTGCTTTTTGTTCTGAAAATTTTATCAAAGTCCTTAACTCCTACCTCTTCAATAACTTTCTGAGTGTTTCTTTTGTTGGTGTGTGACAAAAAGTGTCTTTTAGGCTGAAAATTCTTTGCTCTGGTACCTTGTACATATTCTTTTCTTTTGAGACATCAATAAAATGTATCTGCATGCTACCAATTCACTTTGCTTGGATATTACATTGAAATGTAAACTATACAGAGATCATAGACAGGGATTTGGAGATAACTTTTTTTTTTCCAGAATTTTGTCCCTGCTAGGGAGACCAGGCTAGAATTTTATATTTTTTCGTACTCTGTTTTTCTGATATATTGTCATGTTGATATGTGTAAAAGTGAATGATTTATGCTGAGCAAAAAACTGTTTAGTAGAGGAAAACCTTTTTTTTTTTAATAATAATGTTGCCTGTATTCAAGCTATTGTTGATGTTTTATTTCTTTGATATTAGAAAGTGGGAAAAAATGAGGAGGAAGAAAATAATAAGAAAATAATAAGGAGGAAGACTGTAAACCCAGGATGTTAATTTTTTTTTTTCCAGGAATTTCAATGATAGAAGATAGAGCTCTTGACAATTTGCAGATTCAGAACAGCCTCCTACAAAGCATGATCTCTCTCTTTGAAGATTCTTGTTTGCATTTGCACACAGTTATGAGCATGTTTCTTCTGTAGGTGGCAATACAGAAGATGAGATGGAAGGTCCATTGTTTGTCCCAATGAGGTACCAGAATTTCCTCCCTCTCCTTGCCAAATTAACTAGTTACAGCAGCTGTTGCTGCATTCCTCACTTTTTTTACTTTGTTGTCTCTCATTGCCTATTGCAGTCTTCCTCTTCTCTCAGTTGGGACTTAATGATTTTCTCAGTTAAAGACAAAAATGAGGATCTGTTCTACTGTGGGTGTTTAAACAGAGCGGGTGTGTGTATGTGGATAGAGGGCACCAGGACTTCTTTTCTGGGTTTCCAAGAGTTGCTACCTGGAAAGAGCTGAGAAAAAAGACAGCAGTTTAAATTTCACATCGGGTTTCTGAATATAACTTTCCGATATCTCTTTTCTAGTTTTCTGTTATCTTCTGTCAGCCTACTTTCTTGTTTTCTCATCTGGCAGCCTTTTCACATGCATGTGAATGCCAATTCAAATGCTCCAGAAGCTGTTGTTTTCAACTTTTATTAATGTTTCCCAACTCATTCTCTTGTTTTTCTACTGACAGGCTGCCAAAATCGCCCTCTGGGGAATTCTAAAAGGGTCTGGGTAGCAGAAATTGGACCCAACATTTGTTGCAGTTAATTACTTGATCAGATCTTTGTCACAGAAAATGTTTGACAACCCACACATCTCTATTTCTTAGCAACCCATAACATAGAACTATAGAATGTTTCTTTCCTTAAGAGTAAGAAGCACATCAGTAGATAGTAGATACTTCATTTAAGTGGGTAACATACTTGATTCTACACAATTTTTTGTTGAGTCTGGTGATTCAATTTAGGCTGGTATTTAGACCATGTCCAAGAGTCTACACCATTCCCTCCTGCTTTTAGGAATAAAATACTGTAGTGGTTATCAAATCTGAGTTTTTTCATCCCCAATGTCATTCAACATAGCATTACTGTTGAATAGCCTGTAATAGCCTGTCAAGGAATATTTCTGCCAAGTTCCAAACCTAGATCTTGAGTAAAACAAAGAAAAAAAATTCAAGAAACGAGCTAGAGTTTGTGCTCTGCTTACAATCTGTTTATGAGATAGGATTTCAGGAATTTAATAACTGCTGTGTGAATCCTCATAGATATAGACATGATCAATAAAGTTCATACTTTAAGTTTCCCAATTGTGAAGTGTGATTGAATTTCATTTATGATTTTTCCTAGCAGCTTGGGACAAAATATTAAAGATTTACAACAGACAGTCAATTTACAGTATTTAATTTAAATCATGCTGGAAAATTGTACAAAAGTTGAGGCCACTAAAACAAATCTTAAGTCAGTGTCAGAAAAAAAATTAAATCCTTTCTGAAAAAACCCCTGACATAAGAAGAAAATACAAACCAGAAAAAATAGGAGAAAAGGGAATTCAGTGGACACTGAGTGGTCTCCCTGACACTCCATCTGGGCTGCACAGACCTTAACACCTGACAGCAAAGGTGTAGGAGAAAAAGTAATAGTTGATTTTAAAAGTGTGGGGGAAATTAAATAATCGTCATTGCAAAGCCCATCATATAGGAACTAGATAAGAAAAGGAACACATTGGTGCCTCACAGAGGAGCATAGGGTTAAGGAAAGAAGAGCGGGTGTGAATATCTCATTCTAATATAAGACGCACCTTACCAAGTTCTTCTGGCATTCTTAAAGACAGGACTTTCTCTTGGCTGTGGGATTTTAGTTGTTCAGTTAAAATTGGAAGTAGGGAAAAAAACCCAACTAACCAACAACAGAAAAAACCCATAACAGAACAACAACAAAACCCAAACCAAAACAACAAATAAAAAAACCAAAAAACCCCCCCACAAACAAACAAAAAAACCCAAACAAAAAAACCCAAATGAGAAGGAAAGAGAAAGAGGGCAAAGAAAGGGAAGTAAGACCTGGGCAAAGAAAGGGAAGTAAGACCTAGGCAAAGTGAGATTCTACAGTGCTTATGGTAACACCATCTTTTTTTCTGTTGATTCTTGACAATGTTACAGCTGCGAGCTGTTCCACCTGTTTGGCAGGTCTTTGCTCCTCACCTTGCTCACATTCACTAACTGCTAATTCTCTGGAAGGAAGGTAGGTTGCAGCAACTTGAAATAATTAATCTAATTTGTTTGTAAATTTATTGACCACAACTGTTTGGGTAAGTGAACTTCAGCTACAGGTTGCAATAACATCGGTGATATGCAGATTGACATCTAATATATTTTTAAATCATAAGTTTTCTTGTACAAACACTATACTACTACTTACAAGCCTTTCTATCTCTGAAGTCTTTAACTAGGCTGCACATATGAACATTTACTGGAGTATTCTTTTAAACCTCATTTGCACTTGGCAAAATATGAAGCAGTTGAGGCTCAGTGCTGGAGTGCAGGTTAAAGTGTATACTATGTGATTACTTTCTGCAGCAATGCTAGGGGTCTTGCTGTGAAGGTGAAGAAGCTGTGGGTCATTAAGCAGCATCATTTACTCCAGAGGGGCCCACATTTCCTGAAGAACATCTTGCATGAGATATCCCTTCCTCTGTGTTATTCCATAGATAGGAAATGCAGCAGTGAAACCTAAACTCCAAAGTCACACATTCTTATAGGTTAATGTTAAATCATCAGCATGCCTGTCTTCAAACATTAACTGATGAATCCTCACAGCAGCCTTGTTTATGAAGCACTTATTATCTTTCTTTTATAGGCTGGGCAGACAGGAAGGCTTAACTCAGTCATTTAAGGCTCAGACACTGTTGGACCCCCCATATAGAAGGATTTCTGACCAAACACCAAACCCATAAGTTAATCTAAAAATAAGCCTTATAGAAGGAAAACAATAATACTTCATGGTAGGGTAAACACAGTCAAAATGAATAAATAATCACTTAACTGGAAGGCAGTGAAAAAATTATCTGTAAAAGGTTAAACAAAATAATGAAATACATTGTTTAGTTTATTAAGAAAACAAAGCCTTATATGTACATTAAATTACTGTAACCCTGGGTTTAGAAATTAATCCCTATATAAGTTTAGAAATTGTATATATAAGTTTAGAAATTGTATGGTTCCTTGAAAAGAAGGAAATCAAACATATTTGCAAGCCTGTTTGTCTTCTAATAATTGGTTGTGTTTGAGACACACACGTTGGTTCTAAACTTTAATATTGCATTTTAGGTCAAATTGCCTTCAATTACACTGAAAACTAGTATTGATTGATAAAATCTGGTTCTACACTGAATTCAAGGGGGAATATTTTATTCATAAAAAAGAACAGAAAAACGGAAGACTACAAAATTATTTGACTAATCTGCCTACCAATTATGGAAGATAAGTCAGATCAATCAAGTAGAAAACAACAAGAACACTCACAAGATGTCACCCACACAACCTCAGTCTTGAATCTTACAGCTACCCTATGGATACAACAGGATACCTTAATTTTTCCAGGCTTTTCCAGTGTTTTCTGTCTGCGTGTGCTGGTGAGAATGTTCAGTCTGCAAGCAGTTGACACTGCACCCTTCCCATATCAGGAAGGCTGAAGCCTTCATCTTGTTATTGGGAGACTCTGCTAGGTAAAAAAGAAGAAGAGCCACATATATGCATGTATGTGGACAATAAGACTGTCTTTTAGAAAACTTTTTACCAAGCCTTTGACAACACCTTGTTTTTAATCTTCATTATTTTCAGCCTTTTTTGTAAAAGGCAGAGTCAAAATTGGATACATTTGGGCTCAAGGTTACCAAAACATGTCACATACAAATTATAGTAATTTTTTTTTTTTAATCTCCCCAAAGCTCCTCAAAATTTGCAGCCTTCATTTCTGACGTTTAGGTTGAGTCGAAGTTATTTAGAAATTTATGTGCAAAAGATGGAAAGAGGAAAAAAACATCACTGGTCTTCAAACTCCATGTTTCAATCAGACCAATTCCTTTTTTTCCTCTTAGGCCAAAATGATGCAACAGGGGAGCACAGCCAACAGAAGGATACATCCAAGCACATTTCTTTGCAGGATCCTTGTGTTATCCCAGATTGTACAAGGTTCCTAATTTGTAGGACCATAATTTACGTCCCAGCCAAATAACTTTTTAACCTGTAAATCCTTAACTTATAAGAAGGCCTGAGCATTAATAACATAATTCCAGCTGGGCACAGGAAAAAAACTTAAACTGAAATAATGATGGTCATTTTTTTGACTAGAAGAAGTGATAAATTCTTCAGGAAAGTGCTCACTGTTACATTAGCTTCTCATTTCTTTTTAGCTCTATCTTTAAATATAGCCAGAAGGCTAAGGCTTGACTTAACAGTGTGAGCTTTTTAGACTGTAAAACAGTGGTTTTATCACCAATTACACCATCCACAAACACTTCAAATATTAATGATGGTAGTTCATGAAAAGCTGATGTAATGGCTGTCTTAAGGTAGGCCAAGAAACAGTATGAGTGGGAGAGAATTATCAGAGATATGGTACTACCAGAGATGTGAGGGAAGTTGGCGACTGAGCAAGGGTTGTCAAAGGCTGTGAATGTGAAGAACACTTTGTTATGGCAGAATTATAATTGCAGCGATTTTTCAAATGTGAATAGCAAAACAACCACCTGTTAAATCATATTGATTTAAATCACAAAAGCTATTGAATTTTCCATAAGCAGCTGCATGTTCTGCTGTCATGTGGTTTTTAAAAAAGAAAGTAAAATAAAACTGTAAGAGACAAAAACTCTGAGAGAAACAGTGGGGGAAGAAAGGTATGGAACTCCCATATCTCTTGGGTACATATGTCTTTGCAGGATAATTGCACTTTGGATTGGCTTGCTGCCTCTGAAACTTTGAAGGATTACTTTATTTGTCCCTTCTCCCCAATCTCTTCCACTCTATTATTTAAAACCTAATTATCTTATGAAATACTAATTGCCAAGCTCTGCAACTTAGTTTTCCAACCTATAAAGTCTCCATTATTGCCACTTGCCATTTTTGATGCTTGCTTTTATGAAAAGTTCTCCAGCCCACCAAAGTCTAGAGCTCAGATACATCATGAGATCCCACATTTTTGCCTGAAGTCCATTTTACATCCCTTTTTTTCTTCTCACAGGCTTTGACAGAACAAGGAACCTTATATCAGATGATGGTGGAGATTGGGAAAATAAGACGGATCTAAAATAGTGTGCGAAGACCTTGCTTGAATACAGCAGATGGAGCTGCCTGCCCTGATGGTAAATAGCAAGTGCTTGGAACCAAGCAAGTATGACAGATCCTGCATCTCTCTAATTTCCAAGATTTGTGGAACTACACAATGCATAGCCCATGAAACATGAAATGAAACTGTGAGATTTTAATATCCTTGAGTAGTCAAAGATAGTTTGCTTGTAGGTTTTCTCCCTCTAAACGTTATCTCCTCTCCTTTTCCTCTCTTCTTCACTTCTCCTTCAGTGGAGCAAACCACAACCTTCTGAAGGCAGATGGCCCCTGCACACTTTTTGCCTTTTAAATAGAAGTGACATAGCCCACATCCTGCACACTTCCAAGATAAGGTAAGCAAGGTAAGACTTAAAAGCACTGATATATTTTTAACTTACATCTGCTTTCATGTTAGTATTTTGGTGCTGTTCCAGAGTGAAAAAAAGGAACCACAATAAAGCCTCAGTGTGTGGTATAGTTCTCAAGGCTATTTATATTATGGGTGGACCTAGAAACAGAGATCAGAGCCACACACACATATTTGTCTATCTATGCATAAATCTGGGCAGTTAAAGATTATTAAGATAGATTCATATTGAATTTCCAGGCACCACTTTAGATTCAGTATAGACGAATCTTTTGTGTATGTCTCTGCCAATATGTTATGCTTGTTTGTTTTTAAACACCTCCACAGTAAATCCCTTTCCAGTTCAGAGAAAATAACTTTTATCCAAGAAAAAATAAGCCTACCTAGGATTACTGAAATTCTAACACTGAGAAATCAAGAGCCAACAGCTTGGAAGGGACTATGTTCTGATGCCATCTTCCTGTGCTATGGGTGAAGGGTGAAATAACATCTCTTTTGAGAGCCTCATCCAGCACATTTGTCTTTGCAGAGTGTATTCTTAAACAGAGAAAAGAAGAACTGAAAGGCAGAATGATGAAAAATTCAAGGAGACTATGACCTCTTTGGGGTAAACTAATTTTAAGGAGAGATTTACGAGATGAAACATGCTTAAGTTTTCATCTGGAATATTATGTTAAATTTTGTTACATAATATTGTATTACCTTGGACAGTTTTTTGCAAACTACCGTGTTCTTCTTATTTACCTTTGACTTAAACCTATGTAGCTCTGTAGATTTCTTTGGTGACATTTTACACTGTGTAGATTACGTCAGCACCCAGCATTTGCTTTCTCTGACCTGCTCAGTTATCATATTTCCTCCCTTACGAATCTCTGACTGATGTATTTACAGCAACAGTACTCACAGCACTACATGTGTATTGTTATTGGGTTAATCTGAGGGAGAGGGAGAGTTGACAGCATTGCAAAGTGCAGCACCAAAAAAAAAAAAATAAAGAAAGCTTATAAGACCCTGAAATTAGCTCAGTTGGTTAGAGCCTGGTGCTAATAATGCCAAGGTTGTGGGTTTGGTCCCTGTAGGGGCCATTCACTTAAGAATTGGACTTGATGATCCTTGTGGGTCCCTTCCAACTCAGAATATTCTGTGATTCTGTGAACTTTTGAGGGATTCTTCAGGATAACGGAGCAAAATCTTTCACTTTCAAAATGCAACTGTAGGGAAAGAAGCTGAAAAACAGACAACCCATGGTTCCTTGTGTATCTGCTCTGCCTGACTCTATACCAGCTCTACCAAATGCTAGATTACCTTCCTAACAGACCTGCTTATAAGCTCAGCTGGAAATAGGAAATCCAAACTGCTCTAATGAGAATCAGTAAGAAATTGTGAAGCTGAAACTTCTGCTTTTCCAGTGGAATGTGTCAGTTTGTCACAATTAAAATGTTTCTCAGGAACAGCACAGTTTTAACCATTTTTTTTCAAGCAGATATATTGTCTTGAAAGTAATTTCTGTTGACCAGAAACTCTGGCTCAAGATAGCCGCTGTGAGGGGACCCAGTTTCCCAGTGGCTTCCCATATCCATCTTGGAGAGAACAGGTGTGTTAGACTGCCTATGTATTCAAGTTCTTTACTTACAGTTAACCAGGTAAGAAGATAGGTTTTGGTGCTAGTTGGGGAACCATGTTAGACTGCTTAGGGAAAACTTACATGTAATTTCAGTGTTTGAGCGTTTCTCTCAACCCTTATTTACATTTGTAAATAGGAAAAAAAGAGTGAGATTTAAAATAATTTTATATTAAATATATATTTCAATTGTCTTGTAAAATATTTTGTTTGTGTTTTATTTACTCTAGGACTTAGTAATGACTAATAGGCAACTAGAATTTTACTAGCAAGATGGTAGTTGACATGAAAGTCTATAATTTCTCAGTTTTCCTCCTTCCTCCCAAATTTTTATTATTGTGCTTGATGCTTCAATATTTTCCAGTTAGCCCTGGTGAGACATGAAACAGCAGTGGATGCATCTGCTGTTTGGATATCTGCTGTGTTAACAGTGTTTCTAGTAATTTGGTGGTGATTTTTTTAGGAATTACTTCTTTTTTGAAGATACCACAAGGTATCTTTGACGGATCTAATCCTCAGCTAAATCCTGGTGACCCACCACTTATTTTGCAAACAACTGAGGTATATTTTACTCCTTCCCTATTTTTGTCACTCAAAAATGGTGTCACTAGGTGCTATACTCCAAAGTGAAAGAAATTTCTGATACAATTTTGACTATGAGAGACTTCTTTGGCTGCTTACAGAATTTGTGAGCTTTGTTAAGAGATGGTTTTAGCTGAGAAACACCCTAAAACCAGGGTATTTTTCTGAGTTGGTAAAAGTACTCAAACTCCCAGAGATAATTCTATTGTGCTGTGCCTTGTTGGTGAAGAAAGATAGAATATTCAGAGGCCTGGTGAAAGATAGAATATTCAGAGGCCTGGTCTTGGTGATTCTCTTCTGACATCCTTTTTGCCTAAGCACAGTGCTTTTATTCCTGGACTCTGCTTCTCACAGTCCCCAGCACTTCTGCACATCAGCAATTTTATGAGCACTTCTTCCTTGTTACACTTGATGAGATAAAGGACAAATCCTTCCAAATAGGAAAACTCCATATTTTTCTCATTTAATTTTTTGCTAAGTAAAAGTTTACTGAAATTGATTTTATTCAAATGAAGACACAATAAAAAAAATAAAAAGAGCAAAATACATTGAAGCTTCACATAATTGCATGGTATTTTTCAATGTCACAGGCAAGACTTCAGTTTGGGATCAATGTATTGATTTATTTCTACTGAAGATCTGGCCTGAAAAAAATTAGCATGTATATATGCCTGTCAAGAAGTGGTGATCTTGTAAGAAAATATTCTCTGCTTGTTATCAAGACTGTAACTGTAGTAGATTCTTAATGTTGCACTTAGGAACCCTGTATTTAAAATTTACTTTAATACTTAGGCGCCTTCTGTTCAATAAACCAGCTAGTCAGGGGGAAAAATCTGTTTAACATATTGGTGATATAATCCTTGTAAAGCTAACTTCTGTTAGGCAGAGGCTGCTAAGCACACAACAGGCAATAGAGGAGGGAAAGAGAAAAGTTGGAAAATGTTGCCAAAATGACAGTAAATGTTAATGATCCGATCACAAAAATTGTCCTTCAAACTGGAGTGTGTAGTAAATAGCAATGAATAAATGTACTTGTCAGGAAGATTCGATTTGTCTAGCAAATCCTTACTGACATATACACTCATTTACTACTATATAGCCTTTTGAAAATGCCATTCCAGCAGAGCATAAAAAAGGTTATTTAGATTAAGTGTAGTAACAAGATGAGCAGCATACTGAGTTCATTGGACTACAAACACACTCATTTAATACCCAGTGCTCTATTACTTTGACTGAAGCTCTCCCTGAGAAAAACAATAGGAAAGAAACAGCAAATAAAAACAAGCATAATGATTTAAAAAGAAAAATATGAGCTTCAGTGTAATGCTGTGTACCATCAGTATTTATATTCAGCCTCTGAATGATAGTGCTGGAAAAGGCATAGACATATTAGATGATGAAAAAACCATCTCCACTCCCGCCCCTTCCCCACTTTCTGACAGCAAAATTGTGATAACTGAAAATTCCACTTCATGAGTACCATTTGAAAGTACCTCACATTGAAAGGAAGTCAAATCCAACTTTATGTGGCACTCTTAGGCCTACCTTCTTCGTTCAGAGGAGTTACATGAGATGGCCACATTCTACATTCAGCTGCACTTTGGCTTTCTTGAAAGGAACCTTAGATGGCAAAAAAAGTAGTCACACTTTTGGATTCATTACAGCAATTCTAACATTTTATGATGTACCGTTGGCTTCAGGTTTAATGCCTACCTACCAGCTTGTATTTTTTCTACTCCTTCTTTTAACTTTATTGTCATCTCAAGTCAGTTCAGGTCTTTCTATATACAGTTTCTGCTATTATAGCTTCACATTCTCTTCCTTCAACCCAGCTTTTTGTCAGGAGCAGTTCAAGCATGACTGTCAAGTCAATCATTATTAGGATTGCTTCCTTGAACACGGACAGTGCAGATCTGACACATGAAGAAACAAAGAACATCAAACTAATCCAAATACAGAGGCAAAGGAATGCAGGTTCATGTAGGCACCTGCCTACACACTCACACGTGTGTGTGTGCACACACACACATACATACAGCTATAATATAAACTATCAGTCCTTTCACACTTGTAAGCACTGCAATTGCACATTGTGATAAAAAAATACGTGTAGAATTATCAGATGGCAGCATATAGATAATGTAGGGCTATGCCAGGGGTTTTTGCTGTTTCTCTTTATACTAACGAGTAGTATATAGTGTAAAGATGCTTTATTGTGTTCCTTTCCTGGAAGTCTGATTACAGTCTTCATTTCTCCAGTGTATGTAGAACAGAGAGAGCAAAAAGGGTATTTTACTGAACCATATTAGCTGATAAATAATGCAAGATCATGTTACTCAAGCCCCAGAACAAAATTTCTTCTCCCATCTACAAGATGGGGGGAGAAAGTTTGAAGCTGCTTAGCCTGTGTGGCCCTAAATGTTTTCTGTCCTATTCTGCCCAGTAGAAATAAAAGGTGCTTACTGAGGGGCGTCCTTCCTGCCTAGGCAAACTAAGCATCAGTTTATGCTCAAAGAATTCCCAGAAGAACATACAAGGAATTGCAACTGCATAATCTGCTTGTGGCTAGGAGAAAAGTGTAATTGTTTGAGCAGAATGTGTTGTTCAGTTGACTCATAACTATCTCTTACCTGAACAGTGGAAAACAGAGAACAACTTTCTGCTTTCACCTTCACAAAAAGCAATTACTGAAATTATTTCAGGGGATTAAGGAGGATTCCCTAGAAGTTTGCGTGAGCTCATTATCCCCACTCTCCTTTTTCTTCTGTTTCTTTTCCCTGAAGTTTTTCCATTTTTTTTAACCAGACACACCTTTCTCTTTTTTGTGGAAAAAACAATGCTGGCATGCTTGTGGCAGAGCAGAATAATCAGATCAGTTGAAAGGGCAGGAGGGGTAGAGAGGGACAGGCTCCTTCTTCCTCCAGCTTCCTTTCCACAGATTCTGCTCTGCTGTCATTCTGAGAAAGATATCCAAGTAAATTGGCTTATGCTCCTACGAAGCCTTGAAATGGTACCATGCTGTGGCAATAGGACAATATGCACATAATCTTCAACCTAATTTTAAAGAGCTTAGTGTGTCTGTAGTTTACCTGCTCATGCATCCCCTGTACAACTTATTGAAAACTAGAGTTGTTTCTTTCTATCTGTAGGATTTCTCTCTTTTTTTTTTAACTGACTTTGGAATCAGTTCTATAACAAAAAAGATGAAACTGAATGATATTATGAAGCCTCCAAAATTTGTTAATTGTTTGGGTTTTTTGGTTTGGATTCTTTTTTTTTTTTTTGGAGGGCCTAACAAAAATTTTTCATTGAAACATTCTTTTTATTCAAAAACTCATTTCTATTAAAAAAAAAGGTTTCAAACAAAAGTACTTTGACTAGTTACATTCATAAACAAAGACTCATACAAACCTCTTCTGTCTTGGGCATCTTTAAAAGCTAACCTAGGTACGATCAGATAAAGCATCTCCTGGGTACCTGGGTATGTCTACAGGAGCTGATATATGTCTCCATGCATACCAAAAAACCCACAACGGTGCCTCTGTCTGTTTTCTTTTTTATCTCCTTCTCTATTCCTAGCAGTATGTTTTCCTTGGGTGCTTCACTGTAAAGCTGAATTATGTGCTTATGTGCAGCAAAGCACTCTATGTTCACAGTCTGAGCTTAATTGAAGGAATGGAGTTTGGCTGAGCACTCTTAGTATGAAATTTCCTGAAGACCCAAACACAATTTATTTTTAACTAACAATGTTACTCAGGATTCTCTCTTTGCAATGACTGAAATGTCAGGTGACACTTTTATCATATTACCACTTCCAGCCTGAGCAAGAGAGGGATAGTCGACAGGCAGATCCAAAACCTACTGAGAAAAATAAGAGCTTTTGCACTTTTCAGAGCCAGTAGGGCTTGGCCAATAACCAAAGGACTGAATTTGGGTTCCCTCCTTATCACCTTTATGCAGAACTATGAATCACCATTTCAGAGTCTTCTCTTCAAGCCAAAAGTTGTTATTGGAAATCTACATATAGCAATAAAGAACTCTGTCCTCATATAACCCAAATCAATAAATATATCACTTCTAATTGAAATTATAGAAAAGGTTTTGCTCTTCAACTGCCCATTGTGAGAATACAAAACAAAAAGTCTTATTAAATTATTAAGCAGAAACAGATCCTTTTAAATTCCCTGTTTAGTACTCACAGTCTGATGCAAAAGCCTTATTTCCCTGTAATTGGCTTATCTATAAAAATGATAATTTTCAGACAGTTGGTAGTAAAATCCCTCGGGACTTCAGGAAGCATAATTCCCTTTTTAAAATTCTCTACATTTATTAATGAACTTGAAAAATAACACTTAAAATTGCTCAGTAGGTTTTCCCTCCTGTGCATTGTACTCTCTACAGACCTTAGTGTTGAACTTCAGGCAGTTCTTCCTAATTTTTACCTTCAAGCTATGCTTCCCAAGTGTTAACTTGGATAATGACTGCTAAATCCTGTCCATTAAATGTTTTTGAGAGTACAGAAGGTTGCATATCAGATGTGCTTCACCAAGGCCAATACATGGGAGAGGAATAGTATGCTGAGGGAAAAAGATGTGTTCACCCTGACTTTCATCACCATGCTTTTCAAGTCTGCACTTTCTTATTTTCATGCTAAAAGAAAACAACTTTATTAATTTCAGTCTTGCCAACACAGTTTACATTAAGGGAGATGGGAAAGTGTAAAAGTAGATTCTCAGTCAACTCTTATCTACAGGTCTGTCTTTTTTGTTGTCATTTCTACACAGTCCGGCAGTAGGGTCTAGACCTGTCATTGGACTCTTCAGTATTAGTGCAATGCAAATGAAAGATATTAACGATGACTTAGAAGGCACAAGCTGGTCACATATTCTACAAATGATATAATATTTTGAAGAAAGCCAGAAGGAACCGGGTGTTTTTCTTTGCAAGCCAACAGATCGCTTAATCTTTTTCCCGAACAGGAAAGAATAAAATATTTTTTACACACATGGAATCAGCTTAAGACCAAAAAATTTAGACTCAACAGAGAGCATTATTTGAAAACCATTTAATACTTCTGGTACCGAACAGAATACCAGGGCATTACAGGACTGTCATTGTTTTACCCCAGCCATCAATCAAGTCCCATGCAGCCACTTGGTCACTCCCCCACCAGCAGGATAGGCACAAAAATCAGAAGTATAGAAGCTAGAAAACCCATGGGTTGATAAAAAGACAGTTTAATAGGGAAAGCAAAAGTCACACACACAACCAAAGCAAAACAAGACATTAATTCACTGCTTCCATTGGGCATACAGGTGCTCAGCAATCTCCAGGAGAGCAGGGCCCCATCACATGTAATGGTTTCTTGGGAAGACAAACACCATCACTCCAAACATCCCCCCCCTTTCCTCCTTCTTCCCCTCAGTTTATATACTGAGCATGATGTCATGTGATCTGGAATATCCCTCTGGTCAGCTGGAGTCACCCGTTACAGCTCCTCTCAAGTGTCTCCTCTCACTTTCCCATGCATCCCCAGCTTTCCTGCCCGTGTGGCAATACAAGAAGCAGGAAAGGCCTTGGCTCTGTGTAAGAAGTGCTCAGCAATAATAAAAACATCTCTGTATTATCAACCCTGTCTGCAACACAAATCCAGAACATAGCCCCACACTAACCACTGTGAAGAAAATTAGCTCCTACCCCAGCCAAAACCAGCACAAGGACCCAGCTGACTGATCACACAAACTCCTCACTGTAAATGTCTTTATTTTCCTGTTATCTTATGTAGAATTTCCTCAAGTCTGACCACCAAATGGGGCCAGTAAAGCTAAAGTTTTCAAATAAATATCAGTATACCATTTCAATCTTTGCTTTCTTATTTAAGGTTGTGGCAGGGATATCAACTGAGATGCTTATCCTTTGAAAAGTGATCTAAGACTTTGTGAAGTCTTATAGCTGAAGTAAAGTTACAGCTTATTTGTCCTCTACCTACTTAAGCCATTTTTTAATTTCATAACCTTGAAACAAAAGCTACCATGAGGTTACTAAAGTTCCTTACTAACCTCAGCAGGCAATGAATGTGTGGTGACTTGGAGGGCCAGCATACTCAGTCTTGAACAAGTGAGATCAGAAAATGTTGCTCAAACATTATCACAGAAAATCTTGTCTTCTCAAATATCCTTTTATCACTTTTCAGGAGAAGAAGGCAGAACAGTAAATGTGTACATGCTTCATAGGAAATTTTCCATTAGATTAAGTTGGGATTTCTAACATTGACTGGGAAGAATGGCATGCAGGGAGAATTTGACTGCTGCCTGGTAGGGAGACTTGGCTCTGTGAAGACTGTGTTGAAGATTTGGAAATGCTGGCAGGTGATAAGGACACGTGGTAGGCTGGAGTATGAGCACACCAGCATGAAGGGAACAGTATCTGTAGAAATGTTGCAGTTAGGCTGTGTTTTTTTGGAACATAGTTTTGCAAATGTGATTTTAAGGGATAAAGTAGCACTAGTTAAGTATAGTTCCTGCATATGACAGGGGGTTTAGATCTAGTTGAACTTTAAGGTCCCTTCCAACCCAAACCATTCTGATTCCAGTGTGCTCTATGTCCAGATGAAATGGTGTTTGCCATTTTCAGCCTGGATGGAATCCTCTTTCCCTATTGAATCTTGTGAAAAGAAACCCTGTCCCAAGCTGCAGATAGCTCAAATAGGTAAAGGGGAAAGAAAAGAGAACTGCAAGATCCTCATGCAGTGAGCAGAATGTGAGCCCTTCATCTCAGTTGCGTTTCTTAACATTAGTTTTACAGATCTGCTCTTACTTCCTTAGAAGAATACTCATTTACTTTGCCATGTAACACAAGGAGTTTCATTTCTAATTGAATTGGGATCACTTAGTAAAAGACAAGCCTGCAGTCATATCTGTGTTTGAGGGAGAGGTGAAATATGACAGAGATGTATGTTGGCCTAACTGGCTTAACTAGCCAACTGTTTGAAAAAAGGAGGAAAAAGTAAAGGGGAAAAACGAAAAAAAAGCTTTTTACTTGCAATTAATTCTGCCAAAATAAATCAAGAGCAACATCACTGCAGTAAATGGCATTATAATGATGTAAAACCAGGAAACGCAAAGCAAGAATAATTCTCAGGTTGTGTTAAGAACCTGGATTTATGGTTTGTGGCTGTAGAAAGAATGCAAATTTGTGGTTTTTTCTACTTTTTCTCTGACGGATCAGAGGAAAGATATTTAGAAATATATCAGGAATATAAAATACATTAGTATTCTATTTTATTATTATAATTTATTTTCTTAGTAAATTAGAATGCAAAATTCATATATTTTGACCATATTGCCTTATTGCTAACGTGTTTTGGGGGTTTTTATTTTTAACGTATTTTAATTCTTAATGTCAAATAATCCTTAAGTGTATTATGAAAGTCTGGTGTGGACCTGAACAAGCAGGAGGAAGCTGCAGAAGACTGAAATCTATACTTTAAATATTATCTTCTTTTATATATGGGAAGAGAGCTTCATTGCAAAACAGAAAACATGCTCATTTTTAAGACTGGGAAATTGAAGCAAGACAAAACAGTTATGATACAGTAATCAAAGAATCTGTTTTTTTAAGTTCTAATACGTTGCCTACTGAATCATACTGATTAAATGAGGGCTTATTATCATCTTTATGTTACCACTCTTGCGTGATCATCTGTTCTGTGAATTCCATTAAGCAACACTTAAAACAGAGCAAAATCAAAATCCCTCAGGTCTATCCCTAGCAAGGATCCAGCACAGAGTTTGAACTATTACCAGTGGCACTGTGAGCAAATCGTCTATGCCAACAGATCTAGGTGGT
>NW_016690206.1:5731444-5855559 GCF_001604755.1 Lepidothrix coronata | reverse complement strand
TTTGGTGTATCATTTTTCTGTTTCCTCACTGACTGAATGATCATGTTAGCATTGCAAGCATAAATACTATCCTTCACTTTTGCCAATATACTGCCAGTGCTCATCAGGCTTGAATACTGAATAAGGTGCAAACAAAGTAAAACTGATTTTATTTAAAATGTGGGCAAATATTTGCAGAAATTATTTTGCATTATTTTCCTCCTCTGTTCACCATTCTCAGTTCCCAGTGGTATGATGAGGGTTTGAAACACAGAATGTCTCCCAGAGGTGCTCAGCAATTTGCAAGAACAGCCCCACAGCTAATATCTTTTTGGTTCAACAGCTTCAAAATAAATTAAAATATTTCTAGTTTCTACTGGCACTGATACAGATTGAAAAAACAGAAGTTATTTGACCAACTTATTAGGAGGGCCAATCTGGCTGAGTTTTGTTCCTTTCAGGTGGACAAGTTCATCAAGGCGGTATTATAATGGCTAGCATATCTGTATATTAATATAGAGAAAAAAAGGAAAAAAAATAAAGGACACTAAATAATCTCCTTGTAGTCTTATTAATTGTAAAAATTTTCTATATAAACTGCAACTCAACTATATTTAGTATACTGGCCATCAACTTTGTGCAGGGAAGAACACTTCTGTTGCAAAAAAAGTGGTGTATTTTCCAAGGTACTTGCAACCATCGGTTGGTGGATGAGTTGATTAATCTAAGAAATTACAGGAAATGGACAAGCTTCAGCTGTAGAGAAAACTATATTTTATCATTTTATTTTTGGAAAAGTTAGGATGACAAGACTGGATAGTTAGATTCATGCATTTTAATGCAAAGGATTACAGGGTATGACTATAAAAAATTAGAAGACATTTCACCAGTAATTACTCCCTATGGCTCATAGCTATCAGAGTGAAGGCATCAAGGTGATGCTAGTGGTGCTTCAAAGCTGAGAAAACAAATTACAGAAAAGAAATTGTTAAAAGAAAAAAATTCAACTGTATCATAGCAGTGTCATTACTGTACTATTTTTAGTTTTTCAGAGCTTTGTGCATCTCATACAGTCCTTTTCCCCTTTCATTTCATATGAAACCTATGCATAAGATACCAAAGCTTGAAGTTTTCCTTAGAAGAGAGTTAATCTCTGCACGAAATCAAACCTCATTATAGTATTTCCCTAAACATACTCAAACTTCTTGTGGTTGGGCAGGTCTCGAAAGCTGAAGTAAAATATGCTGTGAATAGAATGGGATAAATACTTTAGCCAACAAAACTGTCTTCTGCTTTTACTTACTGCATGCTCATGGCAACTCAAAGTGCCTTTGTATTTGTTATCAGAATTTGCCCAACATATTTTTTCCGGCTTTTTTTTGTTTATCTCCATCAGGTTTCTGATTAAAAGATGGATGTTGATATTAAGTTCTGGAGTATTCAACATGTTGGTTAGTTATGATGGATCAGATAACTTATGTGTCAATTTCTCTGATGCAATGAGTCACTTTTTATAAATACTTGCAACCAAATTTATTATTATTTATACAAATAACTAATTGAAAAATAAATTCTAACTATAAGCATATGAAACTGTTTTCTTTTTATTATGGAGATCTAGCTCTCTAATTTCAGGCCTGCAAGTACTAAAAGTGCTGGTTTCCCATTGCAGAATGGGACTCTGTTTTATTGATATTTTTTCTTTGGTGTAAATTCCCAAGTCCAAGTGAAGAGGCCTGAAGTATCACAATAATATTTTTCTTCACAACCCTTGCAATAATATCTTCAAAACATCTTCTCCAAAGCCTATTAACAGAGGCCCTAATTTTGACCTACTCAAGAATTAATCCAGCTATTAAAATTACTAAAATATTTACCTGTTTAATAAAGCACTCTTGAGGTTAATAACCTGCAAATCTGACCCACTCATCGTTACTATCACTGCTATTTTTTACTAAGTTCGTAGAGTCTATTTTTATCTCCAGAAGTAGAATTTGGTAGCATTTTATTTACAGTACGGGTGCTTGAATGAGCTTCTCTACAGAAACACATCATGTATCTATTTAAGGATAATGTTCTGAGGGTTGTGATACATGTAAACTTTGCTGGAATATAATATAAGGTATAAAAAACAGATTATCTAAAGAAAAATGGCTCCCAGAGGGAAATAGAAATAGCACAGCTTGAAATGCCTTGTGCTTTGTAATGTCCTTAGCCACCAGCAAGGCAAGTGTCCTGTGGAAAAGACGAATGCCTGACTTCATAGTATATGCAAGGATGTAGCTCAGGAGGGTTTGCTGGATAAATATGAAAACACAAGTGGGATTTGGTTCTTCTCTCACAGCACTCCTAATGGCACAGGACTGTGGGGTAATAATCCTGACTGGGATCTGGATAAATAAAACCAATGATTTATATTTTACTTAAACCCATAACTTGAGGGAAGGAGGATACAGGGAAAGAGAGACAACACTTTACTCAGAGGAAATCAGTACAAATTTTTCCAATAGAGTTGGGAAAACAGGATTTCTCTCTAATTTCTAGAACTAAGGCCAATAGGGAACTATACCAGAGGCATTGTACAGCTTTCCTTGAGGGATGACCCCTTAAGTTCTCACCTTTTTTATCATCTTTTTCTCTAATCTCATTTTATTCTGGTGGAATCAGGCATAAATAGTAAAACTAGCTACCTGTCCAATTGTACTGAAGGACGTTAAACAAAAATATTCAGCTATTGTTGTTATCTATTGACCCAAGTTCAGTAAATGACTTGCTAGCAGAGTTTTAACTTGACCCAACTAGAAACTACAGACTGCCTATAGGAGCCAAGTTAGATGAGCATTAACTTAACTTTAAATCTTTATTTGCTTTCACCAGTGAACAATAACAGCTTCTGAAAAGCAGTATGCTCTGCACAGATGTAAATCATCAGGAAAGTTTCAGGTCAAAATAAGGCAAGGGCTTTCTCACATGGTATCATCCTGCTTATCCTCCAAGAGAGCCAAAATATGTAATTATTCTGAGGCATTGACACAAGTGCTTCATCATTAAATTTTTTCTTCTTGCTAAAATTCCATTCCAAATAAGTATATAAGTATATATAAGCATATATAAGAAGTATCTAAGGTGTAGAGTATCTTGAGAATACATTGAGGGTAAATACTGGTAGATCGGTTTTTAAGAGATCTTGCTCTGTCTGCGCATGAGAAAGATTAGAGAATATGTGTGTTTTACACAACTATATACACCCAGAAATGTAGGACTCGATTTGTTACTGCTTTGTATTTTGCATATTATTTTGTTGTGCCAGGAATAAGATACAAATTCTACCAAATGCTACAAATTCAAAAAAGATGGTGTTTTACATACTTCACTGGTATTCATGTTCTTATGAGCTACAGAGCAATTGTGTCTCCAGTCCATTAAAGGCCTGCCATGCTTCACTGTCACAAACCATGCCGAAGGGCAATGAAGCGTTATGAGTACCTATGATGAAGGAGATTACAAATTTCCACCATTATTACAAGAAAAATAGGAGAAAATCTATTGTTAACAAAGTGCAAACAAACCAACCCAATCACATATTTTATACTTGAAGCAAAAATAAAGATTTAGGACTTACTTCTGGGGAAACTGGAGGACACGTGACCCAATATTCTCACACAGCAGCAGAAGAACATTCTCTGTAATGACTGTAGCCTAGCCTCCTAAGAAGGATCTCCACTTCACCAGGTTTAAGTTTAAATGGTTCCACTAATTACACCAAATTAGGGTCAATTTAATAATTTTAATTTTAAAATGATAGACTGAACAAAAAAGAAAACATCAAGCTGTTTCTTTGCATTGTTTCTGCATTTTATAGAGTAATTCCAACTGTGTGTGTGGAAAGATTTCAACATAACAAAAGAAATCTCAGCATATTACATGGCTGTTACTAGTTGGGTAAAATGAAGAAACCTAATAGGAGCAAATACTGATGATGTAGCCTAATAAAGCTGTGAAACTTAAGGCATTTAAGACCTAGAGAGATGGAGGAAATCTCTGGTTTCCCCATGAAGGAAGGTACTTTTAGTCTTGAAAGGCTCCTCCTTGGTTCAATAATAAGAAAGAGGGACTTACAAACTAACATTTTGTTTTCATTTTGTAAGTTTACCTCTGCAGCTTTTAGTTAAAACATATAGCATTATGTAATTAAGACATTTGGGAGTGTAAAGAACATGTCTATGACATTCAGCAATAAAAAATTTTTCCATTGCATTATGAGTACTGAAGAATAAAGAAAAGTACTTATATATCCTGAGTTTCTTTAACATGTCTATAGTCTGTGACTTTTTATATACTTAGATTTTAGTTTATTCTCCTTTAAAGGCAACATTACCAGTTTAGGTAGTGTTCAGTGGGTTTGTATAAAGAAAAGCCAGAGATTAAGATGTCTCAAAGTCAAAAATTTGCAGAGATAAAAGCAGAAGGGAATAAAAAGAAACAGTGGATAAACAGAGAGTAGACAAAAGCATAAAAAGATGATGGGTGGGCAGAAGAAAAAAAGCTTACCAAAAAGCTAATTTTGGAAAGGAAAAACTTTGTTTAAACTTAGTGTAAATCTCAGTGTCCAGCTGAATAATATCATAGATATTAAGCATACAAAGGAACTGTGGTATATATGATATTCATTCACAATATAAACTTTGAGTAGTGTTTTGCTTTGTTAATGTAATGGGTGAATTGAGCAGACATCTCCACTTCTCTGAGTTTTATTCTCCTCCAGTTAGTGCTAAACTTCATCTCTACAAGTCTGTCCCCTACTGTACATCAGGGAGGTTTGGCACTGATGGGTTTGAGTGGAGCTAGAACAAAGAAAATTAATAGCTATTTTATTTCTTATATAAATTATAGGGGTCAATTTTTTCTTGAAATTTAAATTTTATAATTGGGAATTTCAGATCTTTTTCTTTTCAATTCTTTTTAGACTATCTCCAAATCTTGAGAAAATCAGTTCTTCTCTGGAGGGTCAAACAGTTTACACTGTGCTCAGGAGTGGCTGAAGATTATCACTGAAGTTAGAAAATTATTGGTAGTTTTTCCTGATATTATTCTCATAATCAATATGAATATTTTAAGCTTTCAGGTTTAGGATTAAACTCTCCAATATATCAGAATTTAATGGTTCATTTAAATTATTTTCATGTTGTTTTTATATGTTATTTCTTTAGGCTCTCCGGGGAAATCTGGAATTAAACTCAGCAAAGAATAAAACAAGTCCATACTTACACTTACTGAAAATAAATTTATATTAAAAATTAAGAGTGAAAATTTTAAGAAGTCTTCACAGGCTTCAATTACCTATTATAAATTTAAAAGAAGATGAGTGCCAAAGACTCTAAGATTCTCTTAAGAACCACCTTTTAAAATCCTCTTGAAGGCAAGAAATATGTCAGAGAAAATGTCCAACTCCTTTGCCACAGATCTCAACAGATCTGATAGTTGACTTCATGCCCATCACAAGCAATGCTTTTCATTGCTTTATGAAAGAAACACTTCAGAAAAGAAAGATTATATAGGACTTCTTGGAGAAAACTTACCCAAGACAGCTGGGACTGTTTATTTATGAATAGGTACAGGATGTTTTGACTATTTTGTAAAGTGTGCTAAACTATATAGTGATCACAGTGATTATGGTCTCTAACAGCACTGAGATGAGGAACAGGAAAATGAATGAACAGAATCATCTGTTTGGTGGGGCATATAATGAAACACTTCCACATGTTTCCACCTTCGTCTATCTAATGCATATTATTTCTGGGATTACATATTTGTCTGAATTGTGCAGCTAAACAGCTTTTACAATATGCAGAACTGTCAACCCCAATGCATTGACAGACTTATTTTGCAGAAGTGTCTTGTTTATACATGTACTCCTTATTTTCAAAGTTAAGTGCTTAATACTTTAAAGAATTACCCAAATCCTGATTACCTCCCTGGTAATCAGTGGAGCCCTTTTGTTTCAGTAGACTTTGCATCAGATCAGTGATCATTTTCTAAAGGAAATAAAAATTAAAGAAAAGAAAGTTTCTCTCTCTTAAACCCAAAAATTCAGTTGTACTAAAAATGGGATCAAGTCAGCTTCCTTGGGTTTAGAAAAACACTTCAATGTTATGAGACTTATTAGAGTATACAATGATGCAAAATGTTTGGTTTTGTGGTAGGGAAAAAAGTGTATTATGGCTTTTTTTGAACATTGGTTTATAGATACAGGTGAAAACTGGGCAGAGATTTACCACCAAATGAACTACCCAGAAGATATATTAATTGGAACTGCAAATTTAAGTGAGCAATACAAAATACATGCTGTAAGCTGAACTTGAATTCATAGTAGGAACTCTTTTCACTGCAGAAACTGGAATCTGAGTGAAGCCAATTCTGTTAGACAACTTAAATATATTTTATAACTTAATGCTTTCAAACTCTCAGTTAACGTAAAACATTGCAATTTCATAGATTTTACTGGAGCTATGCAGTTTATACTACCCAAAGATCTCACTTAGAAGTGTATCTGGTAAAAACAATACAGATTTAAAGTACTGAGTATGCTGATAAATAACTCAAAAAAGTTATCAGTAATTCATTCAGAATACTGAATACACCCAAACACCACATCTTCCTAGAAAATCCTAGAAAATTAGAAAGTTTTCTTTTTACCTATTGCCTGTATTTGTGTGGAGATGGGTTCGTTGAGATTCATTTTGGAAGGTGGTTCAACGTGTGTCTTATAGATGTATCTTGGGTGACCTGCTGTCAGGGTTTGTCTTGTATCCCTTCAAAGGAGATGATGTTCTGTAAATATTATGTGTTTAGTAGCCATTAGGATCGTATGGAGGCAGCGTTGATGGAAGCGTTCTAAGAGACTCAGGTGGTGGCGGTAGATGACCCGTGATTTGGAACCATATAAAAGAGTAGACAGCACAATGGCTCTGTAAACACTGATCTTGGTACTTTTCTTCAAGTGTTTATTACGCCGTACTCTTTTATGGAGTTTTCCGAAAGCTCTATATACCTTTGCTAACCTATTGTCTATCTCTCTGTCAATCACCTGGATCTCTTAGAACGCTTCCATCAACACTGTCTCTGTACAATCCTAAACATCCACTGGTCAGATTATGTGACCAATACATCTGTTCTAGAACAAGCAGCAGTCACAAGTATTGAGGGCATGTTGCTGAGAACACAGCTGTGCTGGGCAGGACACGTCTCAAGGATGAAGGACCACCGCCTCCCTAAGATCTTGCTTTATGGTGAACTTGCCACCGGCTGCCGCAAGAGAGGAGCCCCGAAGAAAAGATACAAGGACTCCCTGAAACAACATCTCAGCCTTGGCCATATTGATCACCATAACTGGTCTACTCTGGCCTCAAATCGGGAGGCCTGGAGATACACCATCTATAACGCAGCTGTCTCCTTCGAGAACACGCACAGGATCACTCTCGAGGAAAAAAGGCAACGCAGAAAGAATCGTGTATTGCAGAATACACCATCTAAGGAGTCTTTCTGCTGTGCCTTTTGCAATCAGACATGTCTATCTCGTATTGGCCTTATTAGCCACCTGCGTGCTTTTAACAAATGTGGATAGAGCCTTTCCCAGATCTTTGTTTGTGAAGCCTAGCCATGAGTAGCCATTGTTGTTGCTACTGTTGTCAGAAAAGCTAATAAAGCTGACAAGTAGGCAGAGCTCAGCCTTTTCAAACAACTGACTGTTAATCAAGTGCCTTGTTCATACTCTTTCTCTTGGGTCTGCCCTGACACCAGCCTATAAGCCACGGTGATCCCTTAGACCACATGATTACTCTATTGGCAGCTAAGTAATGCAATGTCAGTGTCAATGTCCACTAATAGGTGGAAACAAATAAAGCGGGGTTTTTAGCACTCAGTAATATAAGTTAGAACACAGCGGTAGCCAAATCTGTCCTTCAGCACTCGCATATTGCTAGAAGACATGTAAAGAGGCAGCATTAACCAGGCCCTTTTCCAATTAAAATCAACGTAGAATAGGGAAAACTTTTCTGAATGGAAGATTAGGAAAGTTGTCTGAATTTTTCCTTAGTGCCCTGCTCAGAAAAAAAGCAAGGCGTGCTCAGTAAGACTTATAACGCATTACTGAATTAGACTCCATCTGGCTGTTAAAGTGAAGTGTAAGTTTTCATCCCAGATAAATTCCCCAGTGTGGCTGTACCAAAAGCCATGCTGGCAAGAGAAGCAACAGCAACAGAATATGTATAATAACAATAATAATAATATTAATAATAACGTGAAGAAAATATATCTCATGAGAGAATTTGCTGAAGGTATATGTATTGAACACTCAGCAGACATCCAAAGACATCCAAGCAGCTTTGCCCTGTGAGGATTTTAGCCCTACTTAGAAAGAGTCAGGGCTATGTTATTACTGCTATACATCAGGACTTTATAGTTTAAAAACAATGGTTTGTGCTTTATAATTTTAACTACAGTTTGCTTGGGGCTGGAAAAAAAGGAATAAGCTGTTTTACTGTATTAAGGATCAATCTTTGGATCTATAAAATTCCTTTAAAAAACCACCTCAATTGTTTTGTTCATAGGAAAACAATTTGTTGACTCTGTTAGCTCACCATACTTACAATCACCTGGAAGAGAGAAATTAGTGGTAGGATCTCTTGCTGTTTAGAGTCTTTTTAACTGACAGTGCAATGCTGCCCCATTCAGTTTTAAAAACACCTGTCACTTTTTCTTTAATATATTTTTTTCCTTGCGTCACATTTGTTTTATAGCTAAATGATTTGACAACAAACCCGTATCAGTGGGAGCTTTACTACTGACTTCAATGGGAGCACAACTGGGATCTGTACAGATTTTTATGTTAGCTTGAATAGACTTTAGATGAGGGCCCTTGGTTTCAGGTTAAACTCAGCTGTCAGTCTTGAGTTAAAATGAAATAACGCAACTCTCTCAGGTGAAAAAACCAGAATTATGTTTCATCTTCACTGTACTCATGGACAATATATAGCTGATATATCTTTGTGTAAGTATTTCTTGTAAAAGAAAGCCATAGCATTTCAAAAGCAGCCACTCCATAACCTTGAACTTTCAATACATCACTTGTTCTGTTATTAAAACTGTTATATTATAAATTATGATGAGCTGTAGGACTTCACAGGAATTGTTCTTTGCATATCTTGGCAAAGTATGAAGAAAATTCACCGGAGTGTTTTCTTTTTAGAAGGTTCCTTAACTTTTCCACTCCATAATTCTATTTTTTCTCTTCCTTGGAGAAGAAGAGAGTATTTTGCAATTATCACAACAGCATCACGAATAGTCTAAATCTACCTGGATATTCCAGCACTTGAGTTCAGCAATAAACTTGAAATATAACTTACATGAGGTATTTCAGTAATTCATAAGAAAATGTTTAACATTCCTGGTTGCAAAATGAACCAAAACTTTTTCTTACACAGTATAGTCTTCCTTTTTTGCAAAAATGTCATCTTTTCCCACATGTATACCGTACATACATTAAAAAGAAAAAAAAATCCAAACTTTCTTGGAGACACGGTTTATACAAATTAAGTTCATTTAAAATTAATGAAGGTAATTAAACAGCAAAGAGCTCTGAGAGTCATTTAAAAAAGTTTTGCTAACATTCTAGGAGTGGGGACATTATAGGCATTCAGCTCTTAAGAATTTTCTCTGTCCCTGTCTCAGAATAGAGAATACCTGAGAATAACCAACAGGTAAAGTCAATCTGATTTTAACTCTTAAAAGACCAAATGTAAGGAGATAGTCATACACAACTCTCCACTATAGTATTACTTAGAAAATTTAAGTCAATCTTTATGGTTATTGAAATATGTACAATTTGTTTATTTGGTTTTATAATTTTTATCTTTCTAGAGATATTATGACTTCTTACACTTGTAATTTACAGCATGACGACTCAGGTTCATTTGATTTCGGGTTCTTGTGCAGAATAATCCCTGAATTGTTTCTCAAGGGACTCTAGCAAGCTGGAGCTTGATAGAGTTAAAAACAAAATAGCAAACTTGAAAAATCAACTCTTGACTGCAAAAATCCAGTTCAATTTGCAGCATCTGGAAAGAAAATCAAAACCTTCCTGAGAAGAATTAGCACAGCCATAATGAGCGCAACAGCAAAGCATAATGCATAGTAAGACATGTTTTGGTCTTGTGTCATTGAGCATTATCTTCACTTCAAAGATAATGTGTAAGTAACAGTATCATTTTCCACATATCACTAACCTTTAAAAAGTGTACATGCGATTTTCCCTGACCATCTGGCTACTGAAATCTCTAGTAACAGAGACAATGAAATCTAAGACATGGCAAGTTTCCATCTAAAATCTACTAGGACCAAAACTTAAAATTTGCTTCATAACTGCTGCCACAGTTCATATCTGTTTCTTTCAATAGCAGCACTGCAGGGCTCAACATTAGCCTCTCATTCTTCTTCATTAGTATCTATTAGCTAAAGGACATTTTGATTGGACTACTGCTGGTGTTTAATGTATGACCAAGATACCATCTTTCTGGGGAGGGAAAACTTGGTTCAGCTTTTAAATCCACAAAGAACTCACTAAAGTGAACTTCACATTCATGTTATTCTTCTGGTTTTATTCAGATGATCACAGACACTGTGAATCACTTTCTATTGTTATGGATAATTCAAACAATCAAATTCCCATGTCCTAAGACTTCAAATCCATGCCTTCTACCTCAAGATAACACAGAGAAAATTAATTATCAAGATCTGGCCTAATCCCTTTCATTTACTTAGATGAATTAGGACAATCTGTTCAATCTCCAGAGGTATGCTACAGGCAAAATGTCCAGATGTATGTCAAATAGTAGACAAAATCAGTGACTTATGAATAGTTTTTTTCATTCAGCAGTCTACAAGCACCTTAAAAATAGTAAGGCAAACACCTTTTAACAGCTGGAGAAACTAAATTCTGAAGGTAAATGCTCTACTCACTGTTACAGTAGAGGAGAGGTGCAGGCCTCGAAACCAAAACCAGAGCTGAACTTCAGTAAATTCTTGGACCTGAAGTAGAAAACATGGCAAGTATTAAATGTAAAAGGTTGTAAGATATTTGCTTACCCTACTGGCTTTTGCTTAAATTATACAGCAGGAGAGAATATTTCAAATGGTGTTATTTAGCTTACAGACTCCTGTAAAAGAATTTTCGTCTTGCATCATAGTTTGTTCAGGCATTTTGTAATCTGTGCAGTTTGTTAGATTTGCTTCTGTTATATCCACTACAAAGTATCCAGCGCAGGGACAAATTGCAGCCTCACGCACCACTCCTTGTGCCCTCCTTTACCTTTTGACAGTCAGCATAGCCCAGGACAGACCTGCTAATCTACTGTGAAGGAAAATAGGAATCTAAATACTGGGTAGCAGGCTAATGAAATAATGAAAAACACAAGAAATTGTGGTGAACTAGAGTAAGTTTCTTCAGCCAATAGCCAGATTTGATCAACAAAAATGATCTCTGAGAAAAGGATTCAAGTCTATGGCTCAATTACTGTTGTGATTTCATGGTAGATTAGATTACACATCTATGTGGTATTATATGCTGTATTATCAGAAAAGATCTACAGCCACCAGTTTGAAATGGTGCTGACTCTAAAGAAGTGACCTGGGCTATGACAACTGATACACAGTTCAAGTCACAGTGTGTAAGATGTTCTCCTGAGGATCTAAATCTTCCAGATTGTCTTAGGTTTAGTTCAAATTTCTTTTTAATATGACTTAATCTCAAAGTTATTTAAAAATGGGTTAATACTTTTGGAATAATTTAGCTTTCAGTAGTCCAGAATGTTGTTTCAAAAAAGGCCTTGCACAATTATTAATTATACAGATATTCAAAAAATTAGGTTGTTTATGATAAGTAGAAGGCTGATAAGAGATTTACTATAATAGCAGCCCTGAAAAGACTTTCAGATTTGTATTTGCTTTGGTACAAATCATAGTTTTTGTCCATTGCACTTTCCATGTAAAGTGAATCCAGGCACTAAAAAGAAACATTACAATCCAAAAAAGAAACAATGCCAAACGCTAAAGGTCTTATTATAAATTAATTTGCAGTCCCTAATGACAATTGAAATTGTCTCAACAGGAATCTGAATGAAAGAAACACTTCTAATTGTTAATGCCAAGAGCAAAATTAAATAAATGCCTGCACAGAGAATGGCATATCAGCTTTGGGATAAATATATTTATCAGGATTTACGTTTTCATGACAGAGATTGTGTTTAATATGTAGGTTCCCATTACCATGATGTAGCTCCAGATTGTTGGTCTAGAGAGCATGCTGCAGGATGAAGCTATGAATTTATTAAATAGAATATGTTTTGTGACAAAGTAGATCATCCAGTCATGGAAAAGAAGCAAGTACTTGGCTTTAGGCAATGAAACACTGATCCCCAAAGGAATCTTAGCAAGCAGTCAGTTTGCAATAACACAGACTATGAGTTGCTTATGCAGAATAATCAGCAAGTAGTTGGGAAGAACAAACAAATGGTAGCAATCATTGTCCGCTCATAGGTAATTACCATAAGAAGAAAAAGAGCTAAAGTAATTGAATAAAATGTACATAGATTGTTTACTCAGCTCTATTAGGAGCAAGCAGCACGCTCTCATTAAAACTAAAAGATGAGAAATAAAACATTGTTTAGAGCTTCAGTGAAACAGTGATATTGGTTTCCACAATATTACCTAGCATTTTAAAGAACACTAACAGGAAACAGAAATTCAAAAGGACTCCATAAATACTTTTGCAGTTAGTCTATTCTGTATAGATTATGTACTATGAATTGAATACAGTTACCACTGCCGAAGACTTCACTGGAATTCAGGCAAAAGCATGGAGTTGAATTTCGCTTCTTTTGAAGTCAAGAGCGGTCTGCTTTTTAATTTGATAAAACTGAGCAACTGGTACCAGGAAAAGAGATATAAACACTAAAATCCATTAGGAGCTGCAAGGAACATTCAATGGTAGTTTTTTAGAAGAAAATTTTTTGCAGTCATATTTAGTTTTTGAATGTGTTTCTGCTTCTGTGTTGTTTTAACACTTTTTTGTGTGTGTTATACTTTTTGTGGTAGAGGAACTTAATTTTTATCTTCTTTAAAGCAATTTTTCCTGGACCAAATGAATCTTCCCATTTACCTTCCCACAATTTGTCAGGAAGTTCAAGAAGTGTCTTCTACAAAATAATAAAAGTACAACTGAACAAGTCAACTTCTCTTTACTCATAGAGACAGTGTATAAAGATTTCTCTTCCCTTGGGAGTTTAAGCAAATAGGAATTAGAGAAGTGATTGGAGAGCTATAAGATCACTTTTATTGCTTTATCATTCATTCTGCTGTGCAGACTGCCCTTAATAGAAGTCACAAAGGCCAAGTTTGCAAAATGTAGTTCAGTTTTACAGATACTACCTATAGTTTACACACACATGTATAAATGCATGTATGTATATATACACACAGACATACTTTTATTGATATCTGCTTCTGTCTACTTAATTGGAGTCTTTTTCTCCTCTCTGATACAATTCTTTCTTTGTCAGTGCATCTTATAGGTACCCATTGACTTGATGACAAAGCTAAATACGAACAAAATAAGGTACCAAATAAGAACTTTTCCAGTATTGGTTAAGATTAAATTTGAACTGAAACTTTGCTTTTCAAGATGGTCTTTATGTATAAGTCACCTACCTTTCTTAATTTTTAAACAACGTACACAATGAAGGCATCCTGAAAGCCACTTTTACATTAGCAGATCATACAACTGAGTCTACAGGGAGAGAACCTTATTTATTATTTACATTTCAGTAACACACATTGTGTAAGGCTCTGTTTTTAGAGACAGACAAACAGGCAGTTCCATTGATTTCCTGCAGCATTCCCAAGTACAGGTTTTCAAAAATCCTCAAAGGGCTGTATGTTTATGTCCAAAGTAAAAGAGCAAGGAGATGGTATCTGGCTATATATCTTGATGTTGCAAGCAGTACTTAAGCTATGCAACACATCATGGAGCAGAATTCCCCAAATTGGCTTGAAAAGTTAGGTCTAGAATAGGAAATATCTTAGCTACATCAATTTATCATCCCCAAATGAGAGGAAAGCCTAATTAGCTAGGACTGTGATCCATACTAGCTATGCATACCATTCTTATGGTAATTCCAAGCAGATGATTGCTGCTCACAGTTTTCAGGTTTAACCAACTTCTGTTTACAATTGACACTGTTATGGGCTTGGATTTAGTGACTGGGGTAAAGAAAAAAGCTTTAATATGTCTGGGTTTTTTTCTGGTTTTACCATAAATATGTTCTGTAAATTCAGGAAGATTCTTACCTTTCTTTGCTTGGTTTTACTGCTCAGAATCGGTGTGAGAGACAGAGTTAATTCATAATTCCAAAATTAATGGGAGGTTAGTGGAAGAAAAATGCTATATTGGTGAATCATACCTTCGTAGGCCTCCTTTAAGAGACAAGTAGATTTCAAATTCTTCATGAATAAAAAGAATAAGCAACGTCTTTTTTCCTGACCCACCTCTAGTAACAGAAACTTGGGAAGTGCCTGAAAAAAACTCACAGATAAGCACTTGATTTTGGTGACTGAAACATTGCACTAGTCATGCAGATTTGACAGGACAATGAGATATAAAGGAAAAAGAAATGTACAAGAAGAATCTCCTGACAGGCATGAGCAAAATGAAAGAAGGGACCCTTGCCTACTCCAGGGTTTAGGAAAACCTATTCTACTAGTGAAGCAGTATTGCACTCAGCAGAGCTAAGCTGATTCATATTGGCTTAGGATGTGCTTTTCCAAGGCTGAGACTGCTATGGCTTTCCTTCAGCAGAGGAGAAAGCCAGAAAGGCGAGCTCTCCCTTTTCACTGGAGTTTTTTTTTCCTTCAAAGATAATTTCTTAAAAATCAGTTATTTGAGAGCAACCTCACCTCCACTCTTCTCTGACTCTTCTCTGCTATGTCATAGCTCTCAAAAGGAGAAAGAGTAAAATGACAGATGAACAGTAAGATTAAAATGACTTCTGGAGATCAGTTGCATTAAGAGTAAGGATGAGAGGACATGGGTTTATGATCTGAAGGTCAGGTCAGTGTTTTCTCCAGAGGAGCCATTTTCTGGAAGATAAACATGTAATTTAAAGTATATTTTGTCCGCAGCATTTTTGGGGTCTGATCCAGCAGCAATAATTGCAGTTTTCCAAGCTATGTAGCCTTTGGGTTCTCATTAGTGCAATAGGGTTGCAGTTTGGTAGTCATTTGCACTTCTGCTCTGTGTGATCAACCTTTGGCAGCTCATCTAATCCAGCAAGAGGCCAACATGCTGCAAACAGACACACGTCCTCTCTTTGCCTCTTGCCATAACTGTATCATGCCAAGTTGCTGCCTTGCTACTTGAGGAAAAAACCTAACATGAAAATTTGGGTTCTGATTTCAGTGTTCTGATATTATCTCTGATGAAATCTTTATTTATCCTTTTTTCTGTATGAGATTCTTGAAAAAAATTATATGGTCAAAGGAGAGAAAGCATTTACTTTGAGGTCTTATCCATTGTACGAGACTAGGAGTGAGAGTGGAAAGAGAAATTAGTACCATGAAGCCCACAGATAGTTGCTAGGAAGGATAAAAACCCTTCCACGTTACTGTTTTCTTCTATGGGATGCACATTGTCAGCCACATGACTTGGAATTATATTCATCTGCACAGTTCATTTATTCACAGCATAACTGCATTCATTTAACACTCTTTGCTACTGAAAAAAAAAGAAAAAAAACCCTCCTCCATCCCCAAGTGAATTTACATCTACATTATTTTTGTGCTTAATCACATTCTTTCAAAGCTTAAAGTATCTGCTGCACCCAAATACCATCAGCTGTGTAGAGAGAGCGCATACACATGCATTTAGACACACACCCACATACATATGAAAATACATATTTACTCATTCAGATATATCTCTGTGCATTAAAACATATTTTTATGCGTAAGTGCAAAACCACAGAATTTCTTTTACCTCAGCATTCAATTCTAATAAATTATATAAATTCTTTGATAGAATTTGGATCTTTATCAAACTTCAGAGATACAGACTGAACTCAGCTATAGCATATGAGTATATTTGTATGTGCTTGTGTGCATTTGCATGGATATATGAGTGTGCATGTGTGCGTACAGACACACAAGAGCAGTCTCCATACTCTTCTTAATTTGTAAAGCATGCTTTCCTGTTAAGGCACTATGAACAAGAAATGAAGCAGAAAGCACCCAGTACTCTGCAAGTCAGATGCTGTCTTGAGGCTCCAAGGATTTCTTAATTGAGTAGGGTGAGGTCAGCAGCTAAAATGATTGAGCAGCAATGATGTGTGCAAAAACATTTTTGCTGCTTCAGTTTCCTTTTCTGACATCCAGGAAACATCTCTCAGAGAAAGAAGAAAACCTTTAAAGCATCACCAGTGCAAGAGGACAGGATTTTACACTGAACAGTTGAAAGAACAAAGAACATATCTGATGAGAAAATTTGTGCAAGAGGGCACAGGCAGCATTAGTTTACAATTGTGAAATCAGGATAGTGGGCTTATTTCAGCTCCTGCCTCAAATATGTGGTGTGATCTCTTCATCTTTCTTTATTCCTTTATCTTCCAATTAGATTGGCAATGCTTTGTTGCAGGTATTGAACTCTGTGCAGCTCCAAATGAAATCAAGACTCAAGCCAGCAAGAGGGCAACTGAAAATATTTGGGTAAATATAGTAGGTATGTAAAACGATAGTCAAATCTATTGATTTTAAGCCTCACCTGATTATTAACCTAAAATAAGAAGTAATGCAAATTAATTAAGAGTGATTTTACATATCAGTGACAGCAGTATTCTCCTAGGTTCATATCAGAAAACAAGTGTTTTACTTTATGTATTCATGTTGATTTTAATTTGGTTGATAGTGTATAACCTATTATGATTATGTTCAGGAACAGGCATACATCATGACCCATCATCATCCCTATGCCAGCTTCATATTACCAGTTGTTTAAATGGTCTTCTTTTCCTCAGTTTTCAGGACCCTTTGTAAATATCTTGAGAAAAAAACAATATTAACAGATACTTTCTAAGAATTTAATAGTTAATTTACCTCATAGAATGTGTGCCAGGAGATTATAATGTCTCCATATTTACTCTGTTGTGTCCTTTTTTCCCAGTTTGTACCAGAACTTTTTCTATTGCTACCCCTATGTGTTTTGTTTAGGTTTTTTTTTCATCAGCTATTACCTTTCTATGTTTTCTATTTCTCACTTTTCAGGTCTCCCTTTCATTGCGTTACTGATTTTATGCCTTCCTACATCCTTTCCTGTTCCACAGTGTCTAGGTCCATATCTGCTTCCTCTCTAATCTGCTTTTATTGCCCAAGTCCAAGTTCCCTATTTCTCCATATCCTTATAATATGATCAATTCCATCTTGATTTTGCTGATATCTCACAATATCTGATTCCTGCTTCACTGCTTGGCCACCAACTGAAATTTGATTGACTGGCTGGGGACAGATAGAACTGAATAAGCTGTTATTTAAATCTTTTCATGACCAGCTTTTTAAAGTGCACCAAAAAAAACGGAAACCATCAAACTTCACCACTTGTCAGCAAATTTCAAACTCACTATGTTTAATTGGGTTTGGAAAAATAATCCCACAAATCTTGCCTCCTCTGTATGCTGAAACAGTATGTTCACAGCCTCACTCCAAACTATTCTGGAGCGCTGAACCCTGGCAGTCAATTTTGAATGTCCCTCTATCTCTCTGAAATCTTTCTTGCTGCCGTAAATTTTCAATATCATTGAAGTCCTGGCATACTAGTTTATTTATAATTAATAGAGAGCACTTAAGTTTTCATTGCAGAACACCAAGGAACCACAGTTTTGTGTTATTTGGACACTACCTTGACAAAAAAGATTAGGAACTGAGATTCTGTCAAGCATTGAACTTTTTTATGGGACTTGAGTAACCAGATGATGAAAAGCAGGTCTTTCCTCCCAGAGAATAAATCTTTAGGGAATTCTTCAGGCTCTTTGAACACAGAAAAAATAAAATAAAATCAAGACTTGTACCACACATTATGTTTATACTGAATTAATACAAAGTAGACAGAAGTTAAATGTTTAAGATATGATCCATCCAGTGAGGAAAGCAATCTTGCATAAACACTGTCAGATTTCAAAGAAGTGTTTTTCAATAAGCCATAAAATTAATATCTGAGAACACTGCTATGCTGAAATTCCCCTCCTAAATGGGACCTTATCCTTCTAAATTTTTGTTTGAAAATTCCATTGTAAATCAGACTCTACAAACTTGCTTTTTTTAAAGGAAAGAATTAATGACTTCTCCTTTATGAGAGGCTTAAGGCAAACAAAGCAGCATGGATAAAACAAAAATGAGTGAGATTCTTTCTCTTCTGTCCTCTGACCTAAACGCCTTTTAAGAACTAGACAGAATAAATAATTGGATTAATTTCATGTAACTTTCTAGTGAGATAAGGCAGAAAGACAAGTAAAAAGGTAAAATTAGTATTACAAAATGGTATTCAATAACACTGTGCCTGTTTTCTGGCTCTGGGTCCAATTGAGACCAGACAGGATTTTGAGAAAGAACAAAAAGGTACTGTTAAAAAAGGTGAACTTAATGTTTTAGTCCAAAGAAAGGGTGTGCTTCTCCCATTCTCACAGAGAGTTTGCTGTTTCATTTCCCAGGTTTTGTGTCAGCAGAGGGTTGAGTCCATTATTCATCTCAGAAAAGGAAGACAACTCCAGTCCTCTAGTCAGATTGATTCCCATGGTCTGTCAGGCTCTCAGGCACTACCCCTCATTGAGTATGCGAGTTGACTAAAACATCAGCTGCTTAGTTTGCATGACATTCCACTGCAACAGAACAGGGAGCCTTTCAGAGCTTCAGGCACATCAGAAAATACAGGTGGCTGCTCATACAAATGTTAAAATGAACACACAGTGTTCAAGTACCACTTATGTAACTTGAGTTTTAATTTGGTTCGTTTCTGTACTTTAAACTAACTTTTGATGTCGTGGTGCTTTCCACGGCTAATATTTCACATATTACACAAGCTGTCAGAAGAAAGCTGGGAATATTGGCTGGGGATATTTGGAACATTTGGCAGTCAGCAAGCATAAGAGGCAGCTCAGATTTTTGGTATCAGCTTATTAAAGTCATATGTCTTACAAATCAGCACAGAGATTGTTATGCCCAATGAGGAAAATGTGTGTTCCTAGCTAAGATAGTTAACATCTCATTAGAAGGAAGAGATTACTTGATTTTCAGGAGGAGATAACATTATTGACTGATTAAAGTAAGAATGATGGAAGATCTGATTTATGAGAGGTTTCAATTCTAAATTTCACTAGAAAAACATTAACTGTGATCAGATGGCTGACTAGCCTCATTCACAGTGGGATAAAAAGTCAGTTCAATATAGAAGAACTGCTTAGAGACTCCTTGTAGAAGTTTTGTTGGAACTAAATTGAACAAAAAAATTTAGTCTAGAACCCCTAAGGAGTATTTGAAACACGCTCGAACAGTATTACATTTTCTATGAGAACATGTGGAGAACAGGTACTTTTTCAGGAGACTCCAACAGAGTATTGGTCTGTAAAAGGAGAGGCAGGAGGAAGCACAAAACAGGAAATGATAGATCAGACTTTCAGAGTTCCTAGTTGCATATAGATATAGATAAATCTAGACCAGATTATATATAGGTAGATATAAAAATAATTATATTTTTAAAACTAACAGCAGTAAAACAAACAAACAAAAATCTCTTTTTAAGACTCTAAAGAATAAAATGGGAAGTAACAGCCAGCACCAATGAAATTTAATCAGACCAATCTGATTAGGTTTTCTGAGAAAAGGTAGCTGGTAGTATGTGGGGAAGAGCAGAGGGCATCGTAACTGAACAGATTAATAAGTATACTGTTTATAAATCTGGAGAACGCTCAGACAGAGTAAAACTATAGTTTTCAGATCCCAAAAATTCTTGATTGGAATAAACTGTTCTACTTATTCCTTGCCGATAGAACAGGAAGAAATGAGGCTAAATGACAGCAAGAAAGATTTGGTGTGGCAAATGGGAGAAATCTACTCAACTATAGGCATAGCAAAGCACTAATGTACACTACCAAGGGAGAACACGCAAACTTCTGCCACTGGAAGTTTTCAAGAACTGGTGCGACAAAAATCTGTCAAGAGTAGTTTAGTCATAGATGATCTTGCCTTTGGGCAACTAAATGTATTAGATGACCTCTTGGGACTATATTTGCTATGATTCTGTGATTCTCATGTAAACATTACACTATTGACTCAAATTCAATTAATGTCTGGAAACTCATATAAACTATTTTAAGAAAAAAAAATAAAATTTACACTTAACACAAAAAAAATATTACATGTGAAGGTGTGCTGGTTTAAAAATAAACCGGGGGAGAAATGAACCCAACTCGAGAGATTACAAATCAGAATTACAATTTACTGAAAAGATTACAATAAACACGATACAGAAAAAAACTGGTTTTAACCCCCCAAAGACAGATTTATAACCCAGCACCCTGGGGACAAGAGCAGAACAGTGTTTGTTAGCCCCTGTGCTGAGCACCATGTGGCCTCCTGGGTGAAAAGTAAAAGGAAAGGAAAAACCTGTTAATCCATATGATGGTCGCAGTCCTGCTGAAATGATGATCACAGTCTTGTCGAGAGTGGCAGTCACAGTCCTGTTGAAGTTCTGGTCCTCCTCTGGATCTGATGAGTGGTACCAGAAGTCCCCAAACCTGAAGTTTATATATGCTCAAGTTCAGATGGGAATGCCCAGTACCTCCCCCAGGGCAGGAAGTTTCACAATGGGTGATTTATACTGGGAGAAATATGTAGTGGCCTAGCTGTAGCAGAACTTTCAGCTCAAGTGTTTTAGTATCTAGAAAACTGGCTAGAAGTAAACATTCAAGCTAAATCATTTGCATACTAGCAGTCCTCCAAAATACATCTCACCTACTGTCAACATCCTAAATTACCATTAGGTTTGCCTGCAGGATAGGAGAAGACACCCAGAAGTGCTATCTAGGGTGCAGCACTGGAAAGGACAGCATGACAGAGGTATGGCTCCTCATAAAGGCTTGGCCAATCCAGTTGCTCAGTCTTAGGAGCTGAGCTTGTTTTAGGAAAGACATTGTTAAGAGCATGAGAAGTCTGAGGAAAGACAGTAAAAGCATTGTATTCTAAAAAACAAAGGCTGTTAGCTGACACTGAACACTGAACAGTGAGGATCTCCTCCTCCTCCTCTCTTATCCAAAGCTTTGATTTAATCCTCCTTACTTAAAGCCCTTACCTGAGGAAAATAGAATGAAGTTTAGGTATCTTAATCTCTATTTTCCAACTCAGTAAGACTGAAAGATTCAGAAAATTGAAGATACACTCCCTTTTGACTACAAAGAGAGTTTAGGCAGGACAAGTCCCTCATTCAAGAACATCAGTTAAGTCTCTTCAGGTAGGAGTGATGAGGTAAAGTTCTGGGCCCAAGTTATCTGCCTAAATCAAGAGAGAGGAATTAGGACTAAGTCCTCAACACTTCATTCATCATCCAGGATAACTTTGCAGTGTGCAGATCAATTGGATATTCAACAGAAGAGTACAAAGGCTTATAACAATACACCTTCAAAACCACTCTCCTGTTTCCCTGATCTTAGAAATGTGTGATAGGAGTTCTCTGTAGCAAGTATATGTCTTTCAAAAATATTAAGAGTTCTATATAATCACAGTGAGATATGAAGGTCTAGGCAGTAGGGAAAGTTGAAGGTATTGTCCTGATCTTTACTGTTGGATTGTATTTTCTACAGGAGCACCTTTCCGTTCAAGACCACTTCACCTATATGGCTGATTCTATTTGTTTTCTTTCTTTCAGAAGAAAAATTCGTGTGCAGAGGGTAAGTTATTTTTCATTTGCACCTCTCAGGAAGGAATTGGGCCCTATAGGAAGAAGTACTGAACATTTGAGAAAGCTGCAGCTGCCTTTTGCAGACTCAAGAGGCACATAAAGTTCAGTGTGTTTGTGTATTCAGTAAACTGAACACTACCTGAACTGCAACAAACTTCAGAAGCTATTGGTGATCAGGAATCATAATGGCAGATGTCTGAAAAAGAGAAATTATCACAAACTAGCTTGTGTGTGTGCATTTATGCACATCTTTGTGCAGATAGACAAACATACAATTATTCACTAGAGCATGTGATATTATCTAACTGTGAAATAAAACCAGGTGAATTCAATTTTAGTAGGAGACAAAAATGTATTCTCCATTTTACAGCAGTTCAATTGCCAATGGTGACAGCTATTGAACATTTTAGATTAAATGTACACAGTGGCATTATGGCTGGTCTGTGGGTATTTTAAAAGACAATCCAACTATGAAAAAAACAGGCAGAATTTCTAAAAGGCAGCAAAGTGCTCGGGTGGTTGAGCTTATGGTGAACACATAACAATGTCTGAAGGAATCCAAGACATGCAGCTCTGTGTCAAGCACAGTTTCTTAATTTCCATTGCATCACCAAAGTTAATATAATTGCAAATAGGACTTCTTGTAAGTCTCATCTTTTGTTATGGTCTGGTAATTTTCCAATATTGCAACTTTAAAGTACAGAGGTAAAATGTGATAATCCCAGTTGGATCCAAAATCTAATTATAACTGTGAAGGAATACAAAATAAAACAAAAGCACCAAATTCCTCATCAGAGAGTACAAGGGTGATGCAACTTCAGGTTCACAACAACACAGGGACTCAAAAAAAAGAAAAGTGCTTATAATGATGTCTGCTATGTAAACTAGTTTTACACAGCTTGTCAGGCTGTGCCTAGAATATTGTCTCCAATTTTGGTCTCCACAAGTGAAAAAAGATGGAGCAAACTGGAGAGGTCCAAAGGAGGGCCACGAAGATGATCAAAGGGCTGAAGAACATGTCCTGTGAGGAAAGACGGAAGGAGTTAGGTCTTTTCTGCCAGAAGAAAAGGCTCAGTGGGGAAC
This sequence comes from Lepidothrix coronata, assembly GCF_001604755.1. Taxonomy (NCBI): domain Eukaryota; kingdom Metazoa; phylum Chordata; class Aves; order Passeriformes; family Pipridae; genus Lepidothrix; species Lepidothrix coronata. The sequence continues at coordinate 5,832,452 of NW_016690206.1, read as the reverse complement.
TCATCACAATATTCCGCATTTTAAGGGTGACTACAAAGATTACTCTCTTTGCACGGAACCACACAGAAGAAGACAAAGGACAATGGGTAAGAGCTGCACTGGGAGAGGTTTCCTCTGGATGTAAGAAAGGAATTTTTTATAGTGAAAACAATCATTCAGTGGAACCACTGGATGTGGCATAGTCCCCATCAAAGGAAGTTTTTAAGACACAATTGAACAGTGGGCTAGATAATCTCATATAGGCTTCCTTTCCCACAAAATGTTGGACTGAGTGATCTATCAAGGTCCTTTTCAACCTATACTGTTTTTATGAATGATTCTACAAACACAGTGGTGAAAGCACAGATCTGTTTCTTCTCTTTTACTGTCTTCATATATTGTTTTTCTTCTTAACAGCTATTGATTCACAGCTTTCCATCAGAAGAAAATTGGCTGTTCCCTCAAAAGAATATGCATTACAAATCCTTTCTGGCAGGAGCAAGGCTCACACATGTTGGGTATTCCAGCTCTGATAGCAGGACCTCGTGTCTATCTTTTTATTACCTGTTTGTATAACATCATATTAGTCTACAGCAATTTTCTGTGTACTGTGGCTTATGTATAGATTGCTTACTCTGAAGGACAGGCTCAAAACTTAGGCTGCTCAGAGCTGCCTGCTCCAAAGTTCTCAACTCTGCTTTGGAGTTGCAGATGTAGTTGGAATCTGAGCCACTATCTCTGCATTTGAATGCAGTCTTCCTAATTTTTTTTAAAAAATAGACTAGTCCCAGAAATGAGCTGCTAACCATTCAAATGATGAGAAGGTAAGTAACTAAGCTCCACTTTGATTCCCGTGGCTCACTCCATTTAGTATGTACTTTGCTGTCCAACTTTAGCTCAAAGAAACATTTCTTCCTACCCTCCATTTTTGCATAATAGTTCCCAGGTGTCAGCAATTGCCAGGGAAGATAGGTTCCCCTTACACAAAATGATTTAATGCTTCATAGCCCACCGCTAAAGAGCAGGGTCCTAAGAAAGAGAAACAATTTGAAGTTTTGGTCTCTGTTTCAAAGACTATGCATGCATTTAACATCAAATGCGGGAGATGCTGAAACGATGTTGGGAAAAAAAAACCTCCTGGGCTGGTGTTTAGACTTTCCTTCTAGTCTCATATGGAAACACGAATACTTAAGGAGAGAGTTAAATGGGATCTTGGCATGTAAGACCTTTTAAGGTTCAATTCTCAAAGCTCCTCTGCAGCTGAAGTCCAACCTTGGCAGTGTTTTCTTGCTGCTGCTTATTCCTTGCTCATGAACAGTATGACTTCAATAGGGTTGAGCAGTTAGGCTTTCAGCAAATCCATGCCTAAATTCCTTTGAAGTGTGCATGCTAAATTTTCCTTTCACCTTCAATGCAATGGACATTTATAAAGTGTATTTGACTATTTAAAAAAAACTATTGAGAAAAGTGAAAGAGCAAGAAATTTCACTGATTTCCTCTACTGGCTTAGGTTTATTAAATTGAACACAGGATGCAAGCATACCTTTTTGTAGGTGTCCTGTTGAAGAGAGGTGCTTTTGACAACTAGAGCCTTTCCTAGACTTATGTAATTTTAAAAAACAAATACAAATTTAATAATATACAAATATTTTACAAAATACAAATTTAATAATATACATTCTTTCTAGACATCAGCCTTACAGAGTATAAATGTGCATCCTAGTTCACCTCTTGCCTTGGAAGAATGTAAGGGCAGGTAGTATTTATAAATTACTCTGACATTCTAAATAGATCGGAAAATGACTATGAGGAAGTTACAAAACAGTGTATGCGACATTAACTTCTACTTATTGTACGTTATCGAGAAATGACAAAAAAGAGTTTAAACCATTGTAACATATTGATACTAAAATAAGTATAGAGTACATTATACAAGGGAGAAGAAATATGTAGATATTTATTATAACAACTGCCATATAGTCAGTTAATGGAAAATCATAGGGAAACACAAAATACCATGAGGTAAGCAAATCTATCACTTGGTGTTCTGTGCTTTTATTTTTAAATAAAACTACTTCCTTTTGGTTTATTATCCATACCTGAGCCATTTGCTTTCCTTTTTTCCTCCAGTTTCTTTTCTTTCTTTGTTGTTGTTGTTGTTGTTTTATATTTGCACAGCCTGCTCCACAGCACATGGTTATTCCCTGAAGGAACTGCAGCCCATGAAGAGTCCATGCTGGAGCGTGAAGGACCACAGCTCATGGGAGCGAGAAGGGAGCGTGTGGAGGAAAGAATCGCAGAGGCAAGATGTCACAGACTGACTGCAGCCTCTCATTCCTCATCCTTCTATGCTACTCAGGAAAGCGAAGGTAGAGGAGTCAGAGATGAAGGAATGAAGTTGAACTGAGGAAGGACAGGGAGTTGGCTTTTGTTCTTGTCTGTTTTTCAGTTTTTGTCTGTTCTTGTCTGTTTCTTGCCATCCAACTCTAAATTAATTGGAAACTAATTAATTTAATTTTCACAGATTTAATCTGTTTTGTCCATGTCAGCAACTTGCTAAGTGACCTCGCCATCTTTATCTTGACCCACCAACTTTTCCATCTTATTTTCTTCTCATGTTCTATGAGGAAGGGGAGTGAGAGAGCAACTGGGTGGGCATCTGGCAGCTGGCCAAGGTCAGCTGGAGCATACATAAAAACTTGAAATGTAGATTTTATCTAGCAGTCAAGTAACATTCTGTGTTTGAAATACTTTTTTCAGTGTGAAACCTACCGTATGTTTCTCTGATCGAGATTGAAAGACAAGGTCTGTGGGAAAATGCTTAAACAAAATTAGCCTGCCATTTTCTCTAATATGTATGAAGTCAAATGATATCCATAATCTGATGTCATACATGTCCACTTTCTTAAAAATAAAAATGTTAACATATGTGGATACATTCCTAAAAATAACAATTTCTCCCAATTTTGGTAAGAGAGGGTGTTTTAGCTCACAGAGCTCAGCCCCTTATGTGTACATGTTACTGAAGCAGAATGTAAGATTAGCTTGGAAGACAACAAAAAAAATGATTTGAATAGGAATGGAAAATACAGATCTAATTGGGGCAACATTGAATAATATATAATATTAATTAATGGCCAGTCTTCGCGAGCGAAGATTTGGGAAAGGTCATTAACCCTTCGAACCTGCGCAGTGGATTTTTTAGGTGAGACACAGCGTGCGCTNTGCCGGGGCCGAGCAAACTCGGACAGTGGCAGTGAGGTCCCCAGGACGTAGGTTTGTTTAGAGTGACCTTCTCTTAGATGGATGGCCTTACAAGGCTGACGAGCTCCATCTGCCCAATAATATAATAATAATAATAATAACATTTGACCTCTGGGCCAAATGATTCACAGGAAAAAAAGGTACTCCTTTTAAAATACAGTTGCAAAGTAATTGCTTCTGATAGGGTAATACTTTGGTCACGACAAAGGTCACATGTATTCTTCTCTTTCCCAAATAGTGACACATAACAGAAAATGATAAAACTCTCCTAATCCAGGCACATCTGTATGTAGACATGCTTATTCAAAATGTTTAAGAGTAACATGCAAAAGTGGTGACTTTCATGTAAGACAAAACCAATCAGCGAGCATGCTGCTGCCAGGATGACTTGGGCTTTGGACCCATTTCTCTTTCATTTCAGTTTTAAACTCTTCTGTTTGGAAATATTAAATGCTCTGTATTCATTAACAAAGGATTGCAGTTCCATAGTAAGCTAACCAAACCATCCAAAGACTCTTATTTGTTCGTTTATTATTTATTTTACTCAGTGCACTGTGTAGCTCATCTATTGAATGTACAGGTTTGAACAGTATAAGTTCAAAGTGTTTGTTTTGTCTGTGTGAGTGTCAGAGAGAATTATGTATCTATTTGTTATTCAGAGGCTTCTATGAGGATTAACAACTCTGTATTGGCTCCAGTTCATGCTCTTCTGCAGTAATATTTCCTGTCCATTTGGCTTTGGAGGAATATTTTCTTTCACTGTTTTGGCCATCATGTAATAGAGAAATCTGCACAGTTCTGCAGGCCAGATTCAGACACACAAGGCCATGCCCAGTAGCATCTTTTCTCCAGTATAATATGACTGAAGGGAAGATCTTTCTAAGTAAATCAATTATGATCTCACACTGACTTATAAACTTTTAAAATTATTTAAATTTAGAAAGTAATATACTGAATTAATATATTTAGTAGAAAACAACAATGATCAAATTCTTTTTTTTTAAACATTATAAAAAATGACAAAATTTTCGCTCAGAAGATTTAAATGTTTTTGTGGCTAGTAATGCCAGAAACAAACAGGTGCAATGATCTTACAATTACAAGAATACAGAGACAATTATATCTGACAATTTTTTTTTTTTTTTTTTTTCCCAGAGGTAGTTTATTGTAAGGGCCAAGATCTTAAAGAGGCTACTCAGTAGCTGTTAAAAATTCAGGGCCCAGTTATAAACACAAAGATAGCCAGTGCCTTGACAAGAAGGAACTGTGTTACCAAAGATGAAGTAGACAGATAGATTTTGACTACTTACCTGACCTATGTAAGCAGGTGATCGTTTAGGTGGAAAATATAGTTAAAACCAGAAATATCTGTATATTTCGGTACTCCTGAGGTACTGCTGTTGAAAATACATGGTCCTAATTATAAATTGAAAGTGTATTTCTCAAGGTGAGGAAATTGAAAATATTGAAAGTTATGTTCTTCTTTTGAAAATGCTTATCAGCAGCACTGCAAATATTTTTAGAAAAAGACATTCAATATAACAAAATGACTACTTGTGATGTTGCATGGCACAATGTATGAAATGAGGCTCAAGACATTGAATCTCAAATGTAAAGTACATATTCTTATCAGTTAGAAATGTGTATTCATGAGGAATTTTGTTATTAGTATACATTTACTGCTTAATTATTTTGTTTATTCCCATGTTTCTGAGAAGTAGAGTAAACTTCTCTTGGATTGATCCCACTGCTGCTAATGACCTGGGCCATGGGTCTTGTGAAGTCTCGGAATCAATGCTCTTCAAGAAAATTAAAAATTATGATATCTTGAAGAGGTAAATGAATATATATATAAACAGAATATATGCTATAAACAGAACCTAGATACTCAGTTTTAGGTATTTGAACTTGCCCTTCATTCAGAAAAAGAATTTGAGATCTGTATAGTGTGCTGTAGGAATTTCATGCTCTCTGGTCTTTTTCCATGTAAAAATTTCTCAGATAAAGTAAATATTTAGGTCTCATCCTTTACATGATATTAGATTTAAATTTGTTTTCCAATTGTCCTGTTTGATAGATGAAGGTGAGATAACTCAATTTTCTTGCAAAAAAATGAAACAATCTGATAACATTATGAAGGCTAAGTACTCCATTTCAGTGCTTTATAGACAAGTAGAGATACACATTAGCTTAGTATTAGGGATATTAATTATTGTGTCACTTTGACACATAGCACAGACCACCTTGTACGTACATGTATTGATCAAAGTTTTCAGATCTTTGGTTTATAGAAGTAAAGAAATCACGAACTACAAAGTTATGACATCTTTCTTTTCTTTTTTTTATCCCGTATTTCTGTGACTATAAATACCTGAAGATAGTTACCATAATAAAATATGTGCAAGGAATATGATTTCACGAGCCATTGAGATTCACTTGCCTTCTATAGACCTTTAGATATGATTAAAATCTAAAGGTGAAGTTACCTTTAGATAGACTTAGATACAGCTAAAGGCATTTGAAATAAACACTCTGGCTACTGTATCTTCAGTGGAAAATCTGCATTTCCACAGAGAATGAAAGCTTCTATCATTAGAATAATAAGAAATAAGAATTGGAAATAAGAATCAAACATGTTGGAAATAAGAATCAAACATTTCTTCATTAGATTGTCTCTCTGTTACTAACAAGGAGCAAACGTGATTTCTGAAAAGCAAGGAAGATGCTATGGAAAACTGAGCTTGGATTTTGTGTTGATTAACTTAATTAAAAGGAAGCACACCAAGTAGAAAACCAGTCTTTTTGTTTGGACAAACCTTGAAAGAATAATTGAAATTACTGGTATTGACCTTCAAAGATCTGTCAATTTTACTCCAAGTAAGGCAGAAAAGTATTGAGGAAAGAATTCTAGACCTAATTAGACAAATGACTCCTTCAGTAAGAGAGGAAGGATAAATAGGAAGTCTATAAGGACTGTAAAAAGAGAGATCATCAATGAAAACTTCACCAGTGAAACGTTAGATCTTGCAAAGGATGTTTTAACAAGTAAAAGCTACTTCAGCTATATAAAGAGGAAAAGAGCAAGAAAAACAAAAGTGGGGTCAATATTCAATGGGGATAGATGTGAGATTAAAAGTGACCTGGGAATTGCCCTCAAATAAATAAGCATTTTTGTCCCAGTTTTCAGTAGAATAAAGGTGTCTGGTAAAGTTTTTCCCATAGAGATAGTCCCCACTGACACAAAACCTCTAAGTAAGAAAAATTATAACACAGTTGCTTATTCAAATTTATAACTATTTTTAGTAACACATTAAGCTAACTTAAATTCAAGGAAATTTAGTTTCACCCATTGTTAACAGCCTGGGATTACTGTAGCTTTTGAGAATTCATATGTCCCCTGGTTCTTTTTTTGGTGTTAAGAATCTCCAAATTCACCCCATTTCTCTTTGAGTGGATTATTCTTCACTTTTAAATCAGTGAAGTATTAATCAGGTTTTCCAACTCAATGAGTTTGAATTCCTTTTTTCCTCACCCTTAAAAGTCAAGTTAAAGAAAGATCAAACAGTTTGCTAAAAGGGTGATTTGAAACTTTCCTCTTTTCCCCATTGAGTGTGAAAAGGTATATGGGAAGACAGATCCTTCTCTTTGTGCTCAGTCTGTTCAGCAATATAAAATCAAAGCCTCCTGAGAGCTAGCGACTACTTTCTCAAGTGTAGAACTTCTTTTGCAAAAATATTAACTCATGTTGTACTAACAGAGAATATTAATTATTCTTTTAATTATTACAGAGTCTTCAGAAAAAAGAAACCAAAACAAAAAAACCCAACAAACCTAACACAGAGAAGTGATTATAGCACAGCAGATAATATGATAAACAAAGGCAAAAACTTCTATATGGACAGTGTACATGTATGCATATATTTTACATACTCTAGAAGCATCTGGATTTAAGGCTAGAGTAGGTCCTTGGTACATTTTTTCACGTTTCTTTCAAAAGGGCAGTTTGGGAAATAAGAATTTGAATATATAAGTTGTCAAAGCTAAAATTGCCAGTTGCTAATGCTGAAACAGAAAAAACATTTTGACTTTCTGATTACTGTTTGAACATTTAAGAAGGAACTAGTTGTCTTCATTTCTATACTGAAAAAAATTACATATGCAATCATGTGTCCAGGAAGAATGGATTTTTCTATCCATTTTCCCCCTCTACCTTTTTTTTCTATAATTTTTCCCCATCTATCATTGGGGGAAAATGAACCACAGCATTTTTAGCCAACACTCAACAATAAGCAAAACATGAGCATAAACTCTGAAGGAAACTGTAACTAGAGAAATGGATGAAGTGAAAAACGGCATAAAACCAGGTGAAGTTTTTTAGTGTTATATTTTATTAGACATTTTACCAAGAGATCTTCATTAATTTTAAGACAAACTTTATTTGGCCTATGAAAGGAAATAAATGAAGCCGTTGCCTATAATTGCAGTTACTTGCCCTTGATAACCCTTTCAATCTCAGTTTGCCAAATACGTGACATACTTCAGGTGGGGTTATTGAACCAACTACTCACCACAGCTTCCCACGGAGATGATTTCACTTACTTTACCCCAGTAACTCTTCAGTAATGCTTGCATCACTCAGGAGCAGGTGGAGAGAGGCTCAGCAAGGAGGTGAAGAAATAAGACCTGGCACCAGGTGAGATCCCCGACTGAGTCATGTAAGGTATTGTCTTAGTCCACTTTTAGCTTTGTTAAAGACTCGGCTCCTCACAGAGTTCATATCTTCTGAACTGCGGAGTTCTCTGATAACTCATTGACTTCGGTGCAAGCTGAAGACAGTACTTTAAAGGCCATATGAGAGCAATCCAAATCCACAGGGTATCATTTAGTGACATAAATGCATAGTTTTTTTTGAGATAGCCAGACTTCCTAACACCATATATCTGAATCCCTGTAAATTCCACCTAGTCTTTACATCTTTCCGAGCTATACTATATTCCCAGAATCTTTTAAGGTGAAACCTTTCTAGTAGGAGAAACAAATGTCATGACTCTTTTTGTAGAAGCTGCAGTTAATCCAAGTTTTCTTGTACCAAATTTGTGCTTCTCCTACAATACTCTATTTTATTTACTGCTGGATTGCTGCTTTTTAGCCTAAAAGTAAACAAATTTTTATAGAGCTGTCTAGATGCAGTATTGTTTGTGAAAGTTCTTTGGAAACTAAGTACTTATTATTGTAGTAGTAGTAGTAGTAGTAACAATAATAATAATATTACTGTTGTTATTTGGCTTGTAAGATAGGTTGAAAAAAAATCATATCCAGCATATCCAGCATCCATTTGTCTTCTAAGGAAACAGGAAAAATATATAGGTGGCATGTCATGTTATGCGATATGATCTTCCCCTAACAAAGAACAGAAAAGAAGACGATCTGGTAAAATCTGCCCACAAATAAGACAATGTTTGCTTTTTGATTCCCACTTCGCAGAAGTAATCAGTAAGATTGGGAAGTGCCTGCACACCAGGGATGGAAGGATACTGAGGCTTTTTATGTCCCCAGAGTCTTAGATCTCACCTAACATTTTGACTCCACTGTAATTCTTGTATTCTCCAGAATTTGGAGTCCCCCAGAAATAGACTGGGATAAGTGTCTGAGGTCTCGTTCCCTGCTAATCAGTGGAAAACAGATCTCGCTCCCTACTGAGCAACGGGGTGAGGAAAGAGGGGAACCCCTTGGCTCCCTCCATGGGCAGCTGTTGCCCTGCTTTCACTTCACTGCTGAAACAGGGACAGTGACCCTACCTCCCTCTAAATTGCAATTCCTGGAGTTAAATGATCATCTATTTTAAAAACAGAGAGTATCAGTAAGGTTTCAGAGCTCCTGGTGTAGAGCAAAATGGGAAGAGATAAACCCTGAAAGTTCAGTATGCAATGTAATTTTTAAAAAGAAAAACAGCACTATTTTTAAAAGTCGTGGCTTCTTTTTTGGTGTGGGAGTGAGATGAAGGAAGAGGGTAGATTTGAGAATGGGAATAATTGATTTTGCAATCTGGGTTTGGCACTCCTCCACTGTGCTCTAGAAGATCAAGATGTATTCATGAAGCTTCCTCTTAAATTTTGTGGCTTTATATGTATAGGATGGAACTATAAATGAAAAATTATTTTCCCCACTGTTAACTGTCTAAGTAATGCAAAATAGAGGAACAGCTTTTTCTTCCTGTCTTGCTTGCAAAATAAAAGCCAGGTGATTACAATTTTCCCTTATGTATCTAGAAAAACTTTTCTAAAAGACAAGTCAAACCCGCTCCCTAATGTGCAGTTAATAATTATCTGATAAGATTGCTTTTTTTTTCAGTGCTATTAGTTTGTTTGAACACTGTATTTCAAGAGCCACAGACATTTTTCTCTATATTGACTTATTAGCAGCAAAATGCTATCTTTAATAAGCCTTTTACAAAAGCCAAAAAAACCAGAATTAGTTATCTACAGACCTTGAAAGCAGATAATTAAGAGGGAATATAGATATGTCAAAGTACATATTTAGAGACTATGATAGATCTTAAAAAACAATTAAAAATATGGTTAGAGAGGAGGAAATTATTTTGGATAAGAAAGATCAAAAATAAAACTGGCAATTTCAAAAACTCTTAAGTTCATATTTTCTCCTTTTTTCTAAGAAGAAAATAGAGAGAATTCTTTATTTGTATTTCTTATGAAAATTTCCATAAGGTTTCTTTCAGTCTTTGCATTCTAAGAAACACGAAAAAAAATCTGGGAAGCAATCAGGTTTAAAACAAACAAACGAGATAGAGAAAAGAATTTAAGACTTTACGACCTCATCCTCTGTAATATACAAGAAACCTTGTAGGATTGCTGATCCCACATTTTTCTTAATTATATAGGTAGACAGGAGAAAAATAAATAAAGCTTTCTGATGTCCCTGAAGTCCTGTGTCCAGTCTGTTTCCAGCCAAAGGCTGAATGCTGGCCATGGTAGCTCTCCAGTGGTAGCTCTCTCCTCACTGCAGCTTTCTCAGCCAGTCAGAGGGAGGAGCTGGAAAGCAGGGAGCAGACAATTCCTGGCATGCCTGGGCATGCCTTGGCAGTTACGACCTGTAGGGGGAACATAAAATGCACATATTTAAAACCACATCATAACTGTAAAGTCCATATAATAATGTCCTTTCTCAATTGCTGTATATCTTTTTCCACGCCTGGAACCATTCCCATTCTGATTCTTGCTCTTCCACATATGACTGAAATGGAATGACTTTTATTTTGGTTATGCAATATGCTCCCTAAAACAAACCCACTTTGGATAATATTTCACATTCGTATGTATATTTTTGGAACATTTCTACCAGTCTAACAGACCTGACAATTGCAATATTTTTAAGGCCAAGGTTTCTGGGGAAAAAAAAAAAAAGTCAAGCCTTCAAAGAAGATGTCAGAAGCCTGTTAAGATACCTGATAGACTTACTGAGGCAAATGTAAACATTTTAGGACAACAATGAGCCATTTAGTGTTTGTGATATATCATTATTTACTCTTCTGAAGGTACAGACTAGTATAAAATCTAATCAATTCTTTAGATAAGCTTTATAAAATAAACTTATTTGAAAAGCATGTCTCAAACAGCATAATGAATTGAATTTCTCTGGTTTTTTATTTGTCTGTGTTTATACATTGCAGAAGAAAAAGTAAAACAGAATATAACAATAAATACCATTTCTTAAACCAAAAAGATTTGACTGTTTCTTTTTCCATTCTTGTGTGGTTAAAGATAGGCTGGGAAGATACTTTTTTAAAAAAATATATTTAATGTGCAATGAATCTTGCCAATACAGTACATTCAACTTTGAAAAGTTTGTGCAGTAGTTGGAGCTTTAAGAGCTTTGGATAACTCTGTATAGTCACAACAGTATATATGAATGAGTTTTTAATTAAATTAGTAACAGCATCTCTCACAGAATAAAAAAACCAGAACTTTTAAGCCACAACTTTTACCTGCAAGTATGATCATATTCAGCCCTTTAAAAGGCAGATAAAACAAGTATCTTCTTGGCTCTAAATATACATACATCCACTCCAAAATTTTTGCTTTTTGGGGTGAAAAAATAAAATATTTTTCTACTACATTGTAGCTGAGCAAACATCTCCAAAGTAGGATTTCTGCAAGGTAACTTGCCTTTTACACTGAATAATTGATCTACCTGTCAAAGTGCAGAAACAAGTGTAACCTGTATGCCAAACTATTGGGAAATGCATGTCTAATTTTATACCTGTCCTATACCAGGTAAAATATGGCAGGTGCAGGACATATGACCTAAAGGCATATTCACATAAAACCATAACTGCATAGTACACAAGTGGTTATGAAACTATTATCACCTCCGAAACCATTCTGCTGGCACTTATGCCTTTTAAATGAAAATATGGCACAGAATGGCCATTTTATCTCTTGTGTTCCTAAGAAGGCTGTTCTACTGACTGATGGAGAAAGGTGTGATCAAACACTGTAAGAGACTTGAAAGGGTTAACGATTAAGATCACCAAAAGACTATTGCAAACTGAAAAGGAGCAGCTGCTCACCCAGCAAAGCCCTGGAATACTGCTAAAGGATCAGATAAGTAGATGCCATTGTCCAGCTATCCTGGGTGCAGATGCCTGCCTGAGGAAGGGAAGAGACTAAGGAGAGGCAAGTCCTGAAAGGTGGGAAAAACCCTTTTATCATGTCCTGTACATGAACTCTACACATCTAGCCTGGGCTATACATCTCAAGTGTTGGACCAGGATGGACCATGATTGAAGCACAATAGGCAGCTGCAACTGTCTTTGGAGATGTTGGAGGCTCGTGGCATGGCCCGTGACACTATCCACTGTAAAACTCTCTGCCCTGGAGAGGTACAGAGAGTTTCTACCTGAGCTGGAAGTGTATAATAACTATTAACATCTTTGAGTTTGGCAGGGGGCTTCCCCCAGCCCCAACAGATCAAGACCACCACTTCAACTAACAGACACAGAAGCTGCAACTACCAAGTTTCATCACTGGACCCCATGGGCGGTGACTATATACATCTTTCCACCTTTATCCTTTCTTTCCCTTTCTCTCCGTTATACATTTCCTTAAGTGTTATCCTTATGCTTTAATAACAGTGCTATATTGCTATGCTTTAATATTGCTGTGCTTTATAGTGTCATATTGCTATGCTCTAATGTTGCTTTATTGCTATAGATGCTTTAATATTGCTGTATTGCTATAGAATGATAACACCCAAAATGGTAACATACCTGTTTACCTTTTGAAACAAAATTGCTCCAAAATAAACCCTATATATATATGTTTGCAAATACCGATTTTTCAGTGTCGTTTCACTCTAATCCACCCCAAGGGATTTATTAATAAGAACCTGGGTTACCCTCCTCTTTCAGGGGTGAGTCATAACAGGCACTCAGCAGCAGAACCTGAGTCAGCAGCATTAAACATTTTTTGCAATATTAACTTTCCAATACAAAGGGAAACTTCTTTAGAAATTTAGGCTACCCATCACAGTTGCATGAAAACATATCTCTGAAATTGCTTTATTAGTTGCCTTTCTTGGGCTTCATAAGAATACATGAACATTGAACATCATAGGCTAAAAACTTCTTTTCCCATGCAATTAACTAAAAAATATAGGTCTTTGACCATGGGATTTAGCTGAGAAACAGAAATAAGAAACAGAATTACTTCCTTCACTAAGTTCTACATAACTAGACTATTAAAGTCCATTTGATTTAAGATTAACAGAAATTTTAAGTTTAGAGAAAAAGCCCTCAAAGTTTCACCTAGTTTTTCTGCTATAGGACTATTTATATGAAGTAACTCTTATAATAAAATATTAATGTTTCAGATGTGAAGTCTATTTGCAAAGATTATCTCTGTTCCTAGCAGAAATGGTGATTTGAATATTTTAGAGACCAGCCTGCTACAGGACATAGCCCTGTTCCTCTTATTTTAGCCAAAAAACAATGTTAGTTTATACACTGTGATGTTTTTGCATTTTTTTCTTAAAGTAAAAAGATGTTGTAAGATAAGTATTTTATTCTTTCTCAATTTTGCTGAAAGCAATGAACTTCCTTCCTAGCCTGCACTGTCAGAAAAAGAGAATTTGAGACTTTAGATATTTGTCATTAAGGGGTTATTGTTTAACTAACACTGTAATCCCTTCACAAGGAACAGTGTAGGAATATGTTACAAATAGTGATGTAAAATCCTACATCCATTAAAGTTAACCTGTATTTTTGCAGCAGCTTTGCATACAAATCACTCTTACTGTTGCATTGAGTGAAGTAGACGAACTATTAGGTGTCAGAATTATACTGTAATAAGGATATCTTGCTTCTTAACCTAACTTCAGTTATGTTGCAGCAGAAATATAGGCTTTAGGCTGTTAGAACAATATGAGAGTTTTAATCTGTCTCAGAGTATAAATGCATTGATTCTTGAACATTTGAATTATAGTATAGGACATTTCAACCGTCCACTACAACATTGTACTTGTTGTTAGTGTGTAATGGTAAACTTTGCATCAAACAACAATTATTTCCTGAGAACAGATATGCAAATCAGATGGTCTTTGAAGATGGATTGAGCCCTGGCTTTAATGGTAACCAGTTGTCAAGATCCCAAATTGTCTCATTATAAGGTCTTTTATCTCTTTTAATTTATTGTAATAAGCAACATTTAGAACCATAGAAACAGTGTCGGATTCCATACAAAAGGAGTCCTGATGTCCCTCTTTTCAACAAGCACAGCACTTGGGCAAAATTAATTTATATTCTTGTAATATTTTACAGTTTCAGACATTTAGCTAAAGAAAAAAAACAACTTTATCAACAACACAAAATAGTTTGTGTTGAAATACACACAAAAAGCTAACTATACTGTGGCTAGTGTTGCCTAAAGAAAACTCAGGGAGGAAAAACTCCAGGGCAACTTAATTTGGAGGTAAGGGAAGGTAAGGTTTTAATGATGCCTCTCAGGCATTGGGGTTACAAGTCACGTGCGCCCTGCCCCTCGACCCAGTGTTACAATTTTATAATAATGTCCATCCAATCTCTGATTTATCCACCCTCCAGCCTTTGCCCTGTTCCACTCCCCGACCTGCCCCTCGGGAATTGAGTCCGGGGGTGTTTTGGGACCGTTCCTGCCTCGTCTTCATCTTCTTCAGGGCACACTGTCCTTGGAGCTTGTCCAAAGTTCTGGGTGATATCTGGTGGTCCAGGCCAGGGAGCAGATGTTCTTAAACAAAATGAGGGCCTACTTTGAAAAGAAGACAAAATATGCTACTGGAATTTAGGGGGACATGATATGGGGAATATGGAACGGGGTAAGAAGGTTGGGTGTACGTGTAACTACTGTGCTAAAGGGTGAGGGAATAAATGCAGCTGCTTCTAAAATCTGTTTTCGCTACATGACTACTTCTAAAACCTATAAAAATTAAAAAAAATCAAAAATCAAAAAAACCCAAAAAAACCTTAAGGCAACACTAGGTGTAGAGTTATTCATACATACTGGCCAGACAAGGACCTAGCATTCTTGATGCTGGTTTGGACATTGATAGCTGTTAGCAACCCATAATGTGCTTGCGTTTGTGATGATCAGCTTGAAAACAGAAACTGAATTTCAGCTCCAATCACATGTAATTCTTGTTTCTTCTCCTCTGCTCTGCCATTCTCCTCCTTCCTTGTTTCTTTTTAAATGCATAAACTTATCTTTTAAAAAACATATCTTTTAATTTCTTCTCTTTCGCTTGAGAGTATAAAGAGGTTTAAGTAAACACTGGCTGCATGAAAACACTAGGAGACTACAATATAGTTTCTTCCCTTCTATCACTGTGGAGCAGATACTTGATTATTTTACGCACCAGTTTTCATTAGTGTTTCCAGCGCTGTCCCTTCTCTTGCTGGAAATATTCCTTGCAGGTAACTGCAGTTGTGCTTGTGGCACTGCTGACCGCATGGCTCCTGTTTCAGACCAAAGACACACGAAGAAGCAAGCTAAAATTCTGTAAACTTTGACTTGAAGGTTTTACTATCTTAAGACCACATTCTAAACTTTTTCATATCCATAAGGAAATCTGAGGAACAGTAGCTCATGGAAAAATCTAGCTTTGAAGGGATCTCTGGTTATCATCTGCCACAACCTTCTCTAGAAAGTAAGGGCTTATTCAGGGTCTTATCAAATTACGTCTTGAATATTTTTAACAGGAAGGTTCCTTTGGGCAACCTATCCCAATTCTCAGTTGTTCCCATTTTGAAGAACTTATTCTTATTCACAAACAGTATTTACCCCAAAGCAGCTTGTGCTCTTTTTCTTTTCTCCGGTTGCTATGCATTCTCATAAAGAAAGTATCTCCATCTTCTCTGGAACTCTCTCTCAGGTATTGGAAAACCACAAAGAAGTCCACTTGAGCCTTCTTGTCACACACTTGAATTCTTCTTTATGTGTCAAGTTTTTAATTCTCTCAGTACCTTGCTGGTCCTCTGATGGACTCTCTCCAATTTGTCTCTTTTGAACTGGGGAGATCAAAACTGGTTACAGTATTCCAGGTGTGGCCTAACAAGTACCACTATGGTCAACAGTAATTTTTTCTCCAGGAATAAAATTAGCTTAACAAGAACTAATCTTTGTGGGGTTTTTTAAATTTTATTTTTAAATATCATTCTATTTTTCAAAACTTGAGGATTAGGTTAGCAACTGATAAGAAAGAGTAGATCCATCTGTAAGCAGCAG
Organism: Lepidothrix coronata; assembly: GCF_001604755.1. Taxonomy (NCBI): domain Eukaryota; kingdom Metazoa; phylum Chordata; class Aves; order Passeriformes; family Pipridae; genus Lepidothrix; species Lepidothrix coronata. Next base: position 5,816,436 of record NW_016690206.1, on the reverse strand, counting down.
GCAGTTAAAAATTCTCATTCATACAATAACTTTCTTACAGTTTTATTTCCTTCTTAGTTATAAGTAGTTAAAAAGAGAAAAGCTATAGGAGAAAAAAGGAGAAAGCTCTATTTCAAATCAGTGCAATAACTGTTGGCTGGTAAATATTTATCTATATCTTCTACTTGAAATGAAGTTTCAATAAGCTGTTATTCAGCATTTTTTATTTAAATCTGGAGAATAACAGCGTGGTCAAAAAAAGGAATTATGGAATACAGATCCTGAAATATATCACTAGAGTATACCATGTAAAACATAGTGTGGAAAAGTTTAGCGGTTACGTGAGTGCGATTGTGTGCAGACATTTGTGTGTTCACAGAATACACATATAAATGATGTTGTAAGTAAGAAATTTGCAGATTGAAAATTTCAGGTGTTTAACTGCTTCTATGCCTACAGAAATGGTTAAGTAGGATTAATTAACATAATAAATAGGCATCTAATAAGGTAGTTACTGACCAGCTCACTGCTTCCTTTTATACCTTCCTTAATTTTTTCTGGGTTTGTCTTTCCTTTGCTGTTGGTGTCCATCTTCCACAACCTACAAACAGAGGAGAACTTGCCATTGAAGAATAGAGAAGAACAGCAGGATTTTCTATTTTCCATCAGCTATAAAAAAAGGCCTTTACTTCAGAGTGTTTGACATAACATTAATTTGAATGAGCAGGGAAGTGAAATTTGTGCTGTTTATTTAGTTAGAGGTACCCTTCCTAAGCTGAACTAATTGATACTTTTTTTAGATTGGATAAAGATGAAAAAAGGAAGCTGAAAAATTAACCCCATGTGAAATTCTTGCTTCTTGATATCCTTTGATAGTGAAGTGAGCAGAGTACTTTGTTATTTTCTCTTTTTCACTGCCTTGTGAAATAGAGCTATCCAAGCTGCTGTGAGAGGTTAATGTGTATGTTCCTATGCTCTTGTCTTCTATGTTCATTGGTCTTTCAGCTGCTAGAATTCGTAAACCATTGGTATGTGTTCTTAGCAATATTTTTTGTAAAACAGTCTTGTCTAGAGAAATCTTACCTAGTGGAAAACTGCATTGACAATTGTCTCCTAATAACCTCCAAAAATTTCCTTCAGTCTTCCTGTTTGCAAAACTGGTATGTTATGTCAAAAGTCCCATTGTTTACCCTAACATTAACAATTTTAGAAAGGTGTTTTCTATGGAATGTTTATGGATTGGATTTTCAGTTTTGCTTGCACATCTGTATAAGTCAATGAGATGCCAGAGACCAGTAAGTATTTAGAATTTGATGAGTTCTCATATTTCTAGCAGATGAGTTTGCATATTTTGGAATGTAATCTGGAAAGCACTGTGTGGAAAACATTCAAAGGGGACTGCTACCTGACCTGTAAATGAATAACTTGTATGAATTTAAGCAAGTGCTGTAAGTTTTGCAAAACTCTATTACAGAATTTCCTGATAAAAGAGCACATTTGCTGAGTACCAAAGCTTTCTGCCTAAGAGGTCTCTTCTGTAATTTCCTCTATCTGTTACCTAACTGAAAAGATAGAAAATAGAAAACAACATTTGCTGTTAGTTTATTGCCTTGGCTCAGGGATTCTCATATTAGTGTTAACTGCCACTAAGAACAGCAGGTGGTAATTTCCGATGGAAACAAGCAGCTACTAGACCAGATAACCCTCATTTACTTACACCCTGTCCAATCCTTCTAGGGAATATTATAAACTGTAGGCCCTTGCTCATTTGTCCTTGTTTTAGCTGACATTGTCATTCATGACTATACTGTGAGTGTAAATGATGATCTAATGTCACTTCTATAATTACTTGGCGCTGTGAATAAATTGTAATCCCCCTGGGTCAATAACTGCTCTCAGTTTGACATTCAATAAACAAGGTTTGGAGAATTGCTGTAGTTTCATTTTTTTTTTCCTGCCTGGTGCTTTCAGTGAATGCTATTCAGGAGTAGTTCAGGACCATTAAGAAAAGAAAGGAAACAACTGTACACAGTGTAAGACTGCTGAAGGGATGCCTCTGCTTTTCAACAGCTACTTACAAAGGCCTCTCACCTCTAGGGTCCCATTAATCTCCAGTGGAATTTTTGGTAATGACTTCAGGGGAGTGAGACCCTACAGCCTGGGAGGCTGCTCTATGTTCTGTCATGAATCCCAGTTTTAAGGGCACATATTACAGATATTATGACTACACCTGTTGCATTCATCCTCTGTGCCTCAAGATTTTTGCAACAACTCAACTTTTGTTGTGGTAGCCTTGAATGTGGTTCCACATAATGCACTCTAGGTAGGTGCAACCAAGCCTTTCTGTCATAAAATAAATTGCCTCTGTTATGCACAAGGATGACATCTAACAAGGACAAATCAAGAGCTGTTGCAAAACTGTGTTGGTTTCTGCTCTTCTAACAACCACACAACAGTTGCTGCTCTGTAACTACTCAGAGTCTTCTTCTGCACTGACTGCCTGAAGGTCCCAGTGATCAGGAGTTTCATTCTCAGTTTTCCTATATCCTTCATCTTTGACATTATGGAAACAAAACCTTGTTGTACAGCATCATGTCCTAATTATGTGCATGTGCCATTGTCTAAGAAAAACAAAAGCATCTTGACCTTCTATTTCTGCCAAACCCAAGAAAGACTTTGTTGGGGGGTAAGATTAATCATGAGGCAATTGCAGGCACAGCAGTCACTGCAAGAAATGATTAACAAAATAGGATTATGATGAAGCCGAGAATCAAATGATTAATAAATGGCAAATGTAAAGAAATAGACCAAACCTTCCATAAGGTGAGGGCTGAGAAAAGTAAATCTGGAACTGCTTCAGAGACTTAACCTTTCAAAAGAGACTTGCATGATGCAGGTTAGAGTCACCTTGACTTCTGATCTGAATATCATGTTTTCAACAAAAAAGGGGAGTTGTATCAATGTATATGAAGAAGAAGTGAAAGGGAGAAAAACTGAAATGTTCCAGCTGTTGTGTACAGAATTGAAAGGAACAGCAACAAAGTGATCACAGGAAAGATGGTGGATGTAGTTAGGCATGCATTTCATGTCAGAGATTTTTTATTCGGTCCAACACCAATCTTCCACCATTTTGCAAGGGCAGATGAGCTTTAGGGATTCTTAAAAGAACCATTTCCTTTTACAAATCTATTTATAGTATTTTTATTTACTATTTATTATTATTTTATTGAATATTGAGAGGTATGTTTTGCATACGGCTCCAGAAAACTTTGGAGTCACTGTTGAATGTTGATACTATAAACAGTAAGAAGACAGCTGCATCCCTGCCAGCAAAGCTGTGCCTCACCACTATGAACAAAAACATATTTGCCTAATTGAATATCTGTGCCTTGATGGACCAATCCCATGCTTCTTCTAAAAAGGAATACAAAGGCATATTACATTAAAACACAGTGTATTGGTCCCAGATAGACCATGAACATGCTGAGAAAGAGTTAAAGGTAACATAGCTGGCATAGAAACAAGGACAGGAAAAGAGAGTTGCTTTTTTGGTATGTGTTGCTAAGCAGCAGAAACATACCTGTCTTAGTTGGTCTGTAGACAAATGTCCTGGACACTCTAGAAGATACTCTAAGGATTTTTAGTAAAAATGCATGTAGTTCTTTTGCCCCATATACTTTTGAATGTCAACATGCATTGAAATCCGTGGAGATCCTTTCTGTGTACAATTAAGTAGCAGAGGGACAATAAAAAGTCTTTTATCACTCTCAGGAATAAAAATTGCAGCCTTAACCACATCATCTGTAATATGTTCCTTAAATTGTTCCCTATAAAAATTCATGTAGCTTTAGGCTCGTCTTAACACCATTCCCTGTGGCTAGGAACTAAGATTGCCACACAGGAGAAAATCTCTGCAGCATCACCGCACTTACAAAGAAAAAGGAAGAAAAATACTTTGATCTTCTACATATCAGTGAGAGAATCTTTATAGGTGACAAAGTATGGAGGGGAAGTAAAAGTGTAGATGGATTTCATCACTATTTTGTCCCCTTGAACAGTCATGTTAACTTTCTTGATCAGTGTCTTTGTCAGAAACCTTTCACAGCATTCAAAGACTGACTCAGATCAGGAAGTGCAAAGAGAAAACTGAGTGAGCAATGAGGAACTGAGAGGATCCAACACTGGAGAAGAAACAGAAGATCTGTGGCAGAAGGATGAAGGACTGAAAGAAGCAGAGGGGACAGTGCCCTACAGCACCAGACATCTTCAAAGTGGTGCAGATAATTGCATAAATTGACCCAAAATACTATCACATCCAATGCACCACCAGTAATATTCACTCTTTGTGCTGCTGTGCATGTTTTCTTGGACAGTAAACAATACAAACCACGTCTTTAACAACTCATGCTGGACATGTGGAGAATAAAATGAAGTATGGCAAATCTTTGAGGGCTAGAGCATCCATAAACCTAGGTCTAAAGCCCAGAGAGAAGGTAGATGCCCAATCCCTGGAAACATTCAAAGTCTGGCTGGATCGAGCTCTGAGGAACTTAATCCACTTGCAGATGTCCCTGCTCAGTGCATGGAGGTTGGACTAAGTGATCCTTAATGACCCTTGAAAGGTCCCTTCCAACCCAAACCATTCTGTGATTCTATGATAAACAGCTTGCACTCTCTTCACACTGATTAATTTTTTTTTTTAATTCCAGGAAAATACTGTTCAATGTTTTTAATACTTTTTAACTTCTCAACATGCTTTTTTTAGCACCATAATAAATCCCTTTATTGCTTTTAAAAGGTCTTTTAGTATGTTAATAAGAAGTTTGTAAAATATTTTTGTTATCAGACTAACAGGTGGCATACTTCTGTATTTGTTTTTCATGGAATGATTGAGTTTAATTTGTTTTACTTGCCTTTTGCATGTAATAAAAATGTTAAAGATACAAAATAGATGCAATGTGTACTGGTATGTGTTACAATAGTATCCAGGCTTTCCTCTCAAAGAACTGTCAACAATACTGCATATATGACTAATATTTATCATTCAGGCTACACAAACAAAAATATTTTCTTCATAGCACACCACTTAGTGATTTTTTTAAAGCATATCTAAGTCTAACAGCTTGACAGCTGACTCTAATAAATGCCCTTATTAACGATCACTCTGTCTATGCCCAGCTGTCATCTCCCTGACAAGGCACCCCTCTAAAGACACTGAAGCATGCAGAAATGCCAAGTGTATTAGCCTTCATGAGATCTAGGCTACACAAGGTCTTTCCCAAAGAAAGATCTTTCTGCACAAGAGCCACGCTACAAGATATACTGAGAAAATCTGTTTGGGGCTATGGACTTAACTGGAAGCCAGCAAGCAAGAATATGAGCCTAATAGCCAGATTTGCAATATGTCATATCCAGACATACATAATTAGGAAAACTTGCTGGTGTAGGTATAGGCTTAGACAGTAGACACTCCCTAAGTATAATTCTTTGGGACACCTGCAAATGTGACAGGTTTTTTGGAGTGGGGAGAATGGTGTAAATATTCCTTCTAACAAAATATTTGCATCTGATCTACAGCAGTGTGTTAGAAAGCACTTCTCCATGGACTTGTTCTCAAGTTGAGATGGTTCAATGGGATCCAGAGAACAGTGTGTAATTTTTCATTCTTGTCCCTACATCTAGTCTCTATAGTGTGATCACAACATACTACAGTTCTGTGTTAGACATCATTGTCTTTACAACTCTGGAATACTCTGGATTATTTTAACAATTAAAATTTTAAAAAATTACTTCTGAGTTTTACAATGGCTGTCATTAAGAGACAGCAGAACAGATAACTGGACAACATCCTTTGAAAGTGAATAGTGAAACAGCTTGCTTCCTGTATTACACTGAGGGATGCTTGCTTCTGACTACCACATGTCGCAATTTTGATGTGCTCAATCCCTGTGTACTAACTGCTCTCCTTTCTCTTTGTTTTTTTTTTTTTCTAGGAAGATTATGACTTTCAGAACAAAAAATCCCACAAACCAAACAAAAAATAAAACAAATCCACTCATGCATAACACTGATTTTTTTTCTCTAATTGTGTGACCATTTCATATCTTCCTGTAATTCCTCCATCTTTCTTTTGCACAATCAAATGCATTGTAAAAAGCTTGCTAAGAGCCTGTGTTTTGTATTCCCTAGTGCTCAATCAAAGCTTGAAACCAGAGATGTGTTGCCAGCTGCATCACTCATTTCTTGCTCTGTGCCTGAAGCCCAGGCTGCTCTGAATGTCTGCAGTAAGCACTGAAGTAGCAGTGAGGAGAGACAGAAACCTGGGATGGAAAACTGTCTGTCTTCAGTCTTGAAATGACAGAACTTTTCAGGTTTCACATAATTCACATAGAAATTGATACTTGTATGGGAATTATAAAATATACAAGGGTTGGATATTAAGCATCTTTCCATTGGATTGAAAAGCTCAGACCTAGGCCAGATCTGCTTGGGCCAAAATCTGTCATTATTTAGTAGTTGTTCGGTGATCTGTGTAAAATGAATTGATAGGTTGGTTTAGGTTTTGGAGAAAAGTAATTCATTTGTTTAAAGAACTTTCTCCAGTAGTCTAAGAAGAGATTCCAAATGTTGAAATAAACTAGACAACACTTAATTATTTTTTTTTAAAGCAATTGGAATTTGGAGAAGTGTCCTTAATTTTTAATATATAAATTTCAGACCATTATCCTCTATTGAAATTTATTAGTACTTCATATTATTTATCAAATTGCCTGATTTGGATATGAAATGTTCTTTGCAATATTGAAAACAAATGTATTGTTTTCCTTTGTTATCCTGGCCCGTCATTTTTATAGATGGTTAATTTGGGGTTACATATTGTTCTCTAACAATGTAAGAACAGTAGAGACTTGGACAGAAAGCTGAGTGGGGTGCCTGAGATTCTGAGAGTTTGGATAGGATTATGTACTTTTTCTTTTCTTTCTTTTCTTTCTTTTTTTTTTTTCTTTTTCCCTTCCCTTTCGATATTTTGTATTGCAGAAAATAAAAAGGTCACGTAACACTCTTGAGAGAAAGGCAGTTCATACTTGCTTTCTTTCACTGAAAGTCTTGTGCCACAGGTTTTGGGTACCAACAGCCTGATCATGGAGGCATTTACAGATCTCTGTTTAGTAGTGAGAGTGGTTCAGAAGATAAAATTTGAAGGGAAAAGGCTTGTATTTTTTCAGGTACCAGTCAGGAAAAGTAGCTCTCTTCATCTTTTTTTTATTGTAACTTTTATTATATTTTTAAATTTAAGTCTCTGTCCACTCTCCCTTCCTTTTTCTCCCTCCTTTTTACTGGATGAAATGATCAGTTTCTGCTCCAACGTACAAAAAGCTTTGTACCTTTGGTAAATTACAGCATTTGTCAAGAAACTGTCATTGCTTTAATGATGCCCCTGTTTTGAGACACTTCACTTCTATTTTGCTCGTCTAGAGAAAACTTATGCTATGTGCTTGGAAGCACTGTCCTTTTACCTTTCTATATCTAAGAGAGTCTAACTAAACACTTCCAATTACAGTAATTTCAAGCTGCTCTATTCAGGCCATATGGAACCAGAATATTGTGTCTTTGCAGGAGCACATTGCTAATTCTTACTTGAGTACTATCTCTCCATTCCAGCAAGGCAGATACTGCAATTTCCTCGCACCATGGAATATCATGTTGCTTATATAACTAAAATCCATAATGTATCTTTAAGAAAATAACACTATAAAAAAACATCCACAGTTTTTAAAAAGTACTAGACCATGACTGACAACAAGTGCAGTTTTTAAGAGCTTATGGTCAGTTTTGGTCAGAAAAAAAAAAAAAAAGAAAATAACAAAACCAAACAAGATAGCCATCTGCAATAGCACCATCTGCTGATCCTTATAATTTGATAAAAATTGTCAGCCTCTGACTGAAAACCATACTGCTCATCATAGACATGGTTTATGTACACTTACTTGCAGGGAACTGCCAGTATAAATAGAAAATTTTGCAGTAAAAAGCAGCTCATTCTAGCCCATAATGATTTTATTTTTGTAAAATGGTCAAGAGTTGGCAGGAATTCTTGTTTCTTTTGATAGTAGTCTGTGAGCTTTAAAATAGGAATGACTGTTTCCTGCATGTTTTTTTATCTGAAATTGAAATTAAACTTAAAAATAAGGAGTTTAAGGTATAGTGAGTGATGCATGATTTTTCTGGAAGGGAATTTGTACTATGTAACTTCTTGTCAGAATATTTTGTCTTAAAATGGAAGATACATATTATGCAAATAGAGATTAGTTCACATTTTGGTTTTACTTTCCAGTAATTAAATTAAAAAGATATTTTGAGGACTGAGTAAACAAAGACAGAATCAGACTAACACAGAATAAGCCACAATAGAGAAGAAAATTTTACAAATGTAAAGAAAAAGAACGAGATGAAATCTTAGTGTTACCAAACTTCATTATCAACATACTTTAAAACAATCAGAGAAGGATTGTTGGTTGTCTTTGGATCAATTTTCTTCAGATGCTGATAAAGTTAAATGAGGCTACCAAACAAAGAATGCCTACATTTCAGTAAGGAAAAGATAGTATTTAAAGAATTTGTAAAGGAAAGTAGCTCCTAAACACAACTCTGGGTCAGTCAATATCAACCACTTCAATCACCAAGCAGTCTTTCTTCAGGACTCTATTCACTTCTTTGCAACAAAGAAGAAAAACTAGCATTGGATCTTCTGCCAATACTCAGACTGCTTGTTTTTAGATTTAATTTTTTTTTGAAATCTCAGTAAGAGAGTTTTTTCCCAGAAGACTTAATAGTTCCCAGCTTGTGTCAGATAAACCTCAGAACAATTCTTGATCCCTTACTGAATTTTGAATTCTTGCACAGAAGCAAATCAGAATGGACCTGTGTGATGTGTTTCATGCAATTATTTGTTCACCAGAAATATGTCTGTCAAAATGAAGGGCTTCAAGAAGTTCTGTATGTAAAGGTGAATTATTCAGCAAGGGTTAGCCAAAATGAACAAAATATTGCAGAAATGGTGAAAGATTGTTTCAGAATTTCTGAAGTGTTTGTTTTTCACACACTAGTAACAAAAGACAAGGAAATAAAGGGCTAGATATATCAATTCAGTGCCACTCATCAGTGGTACACAACATGAACAGGAAGTTCAACAAGGCCAAGTGCAAGGTTCTGAACCTGGGCCAGAACAATCCCAAGCACAAATACTGATGATGGGGGATGAATGGATGTAGAACAGCCCTGAGAGGAAGAACTTGAGGATGTTGTTTGGTGAGAAGCTCAACATGACCTGGCAACATGTGTTTGCAGCACAGAAAGCCAGGTGTGTCCTGGCTGCATTAAAAGAGGCATGGCCATCCGATCAAGGGAGGTGATTCTGCTCTTCTACTCTGCTCTCATGAGACTCTACCTGGAGTGCTGCATAAGAAGTACTTATACCTGTGGAAGCAAGTCCAGGAGAGGGACATCAACATGATCAGAGAAGGGATGGAGAACATCTCCTAAGAAGACAGGCTGAGAGAGCTGGGGCTGTACAGGATGGAGAAGGCTCTAGGGAAGGCTTAGAGCAGCCTTTGAGTACTTAAAAGGGGCATACAAGAAAGATGGAGAGGGACCTTTTACAAGGTCACGTAATGATAAGACAAGAGGAAGTAGTTTTAAACTGAATGAGAGTAGGTTTAGATTAGATATGAGAAAGAAATTCTTTTTTGTGAGGGTGCTGAGGCACTGGACCCAGTTGCTCAGAGACAATGCCCTGGAAGGTTGGGTTGGGTGGGGTTTTGAGCAACCAGGTCTAATGGAAGGTGTCCCTGCCCATGGCAGGAGGGTTGGAACTAGATCACAGAATCACCAAGACTGAAAGAGAGCTTTGTGATCATGTAGTCCAACTGTCAAAGAAGAACCATCATATTCACCCCTAAACCATAACCTCAAGTGCCACATTCAGATGCCTCTTGGACACTTCCAGAGACGGTGATTCCACCACCTCCCTAGGTGACTTATTCTAATCACTCTTTCAGTGATTTTTTTTTTTTTCTAATATCGAATCTCATCTTGTCCTTTCACTTGAGACATGGCAGAAGGGATGATTGTTAAAGGTCCCTTTGAACCCAAACTGATCCATGATTATATGACAAAGGGTGAGGAAGTGACCTGCAGAAGGTCTCCAAGGAAACCACTGGCAGATCCAGAAACTGAAGTCAACCCACAGTGTCATACTCAACTTGCTATTAGTCATACTATGAAAAAGGTGACCAAATTTCTTCAAGGCTTAAATGTTTCTTTAATATAGTCTGTAAGAAAAATCTGCTTTATTCTTAGTCATGAACAACAGGTCTGTAAGAAAATCCTAGCAGAAAGCATAGATATATACTGACCTATGTGCCAAGCAGGAACCAGATATCATTCAACAAAAAGGTTTCCTTTTTTATTGAAAATTATTTGAACTCAGTTGCCATTTGCTCAGAAATTAGTACAGCCAGATACATGAAGGGATTTTCCTTGAATGAAGGTCCTAAAATTTTTGACATCCTTTCATATGTTGGGAACCAACCTTTATTCGCTATTAGACTATGTAGCACACTTCTAGCACTTCATCAAAGTTTTTTAAAGACCCCTAACACAAGAGGAATGTTTCATAGACCGTACCAAAACAACTTGAAAATAATGTCTTCTATTAAAAAATGTCATACTTGAAATTACGCTTTTCTCAGAAACATGCAGTTTTGATGAAAATGTTAAAGTAAATATTTTATCTTATCTTTGCCTTCTTTTTAAACATATACAGGCAGAAATTTTAGTCAAAATTCAAGAAAGACAAACTTTAGCAGTTAGAATTGTCATCAAGATTGTAATTTGTGAGATCCATGTTCAAGTTCATGCTGTTACTATTATTCAAATAGTTCTCTAGCCCAGACAGAACAGAAGGTCCTGTAAAGATAACCTGTTTCATTTACGTCCTATTCTTAATCACCAAATAATAAAACCCAATACACTACATGGTCATACAGAGTTGAACAGCTGTAGTAGTACAAGTTGAAGAGACAAGTTGTTTGCTCAAGTGACTCAAGTAAATCTGTAGCATCCATCTTCTTCCTCATATTTCTTTCCAAAAAGACATAAGGAAAGTTCATTTAAATGAATGTCAGAATAATGCCAGTGCCCCAAACAAAACATAATTTAGTGCACAATTATTTTTTCCTTTCCATCTTGATTTTATAGAGTACTTAGATTAAAGGAGTACTTTCATAAACAAAGGTATGCACATGTAAATTTGATAACACTTTATTTCAGTTTTTTCCATTTCCCTCAACAATTCAAAAAGATGTCTCTCTTCTTTCTTAAATCCTATGTGTAGAGTGAACCTACCTATTCAATGACATCCCTAGTAATTGAATACCAAAAATCCTCTCTGACTTTCCTGAAATAGTGAAGTGACCACCATTTTAAACAGAAAGATTAATTAAAAAAATGAGGCTAAGATGTTTCTCTGTGATTCATGCTAGGTATGTTTTGTAGCATTTATGCCATAGATGGATCATTTATGGAGAAAATTATTGAAATAAGTGATGATGCGTATAAGTGGAATTACTTGTGTATCAAATCAGAAAGAAACATGGACACAGAAATCTTACAAGCTCTGACATAATAAACATGTAAATTTGCTGACATTTTATGTTCAGTTTTCTCCATTTCTCCCAAAATTCCAAAAATATTTATTGGTCCATATATCTCATCTTGTACTGTAAACTACTTTGTAGAAGAAAATAAAGACTAGTGACTCACTATATAGCTATACTTCATGATATATTTAGACCACCTTAGAATAAGCCTTAATAGTTTAAACCAATTAGCTATAACACAATATGCTATTTATGTTGCCACACAAACAGACAAGAATGTGTTGAACAACAGATTAGAAAATATTCCTTTGATATTTCTGTCCTACTCAAAAATAAGTCGTGCCAAAGAAACACATTGCTCTTTTATTCAATGCCACTGTGTGGTTTATTTTTTGTGACACACATTTCATTTTACATAAACTAGTTACAACACTGCCTGTAAAAGAAATCAATCTCATCAGCTGAGAGGGGGCAATTTTTTCATCTCCAGTTTGACAGGAAAGGGTACTGCAAAATGAATTACTGGAGGAAAGATGTGAGGATTACTTCTAAGTACTTGCTGACATGTTCCTCCCAGATATCTTTTGGCACAGTTTCACTGGGAACTGCCTCAAGCTTTACAGAAAAATGTGTTTACAGGGGCCCAATGGTTAGGATAATAAAGCAACCTGAACCAAATCTGGTATTGTTGGTCTCACTATATGCAACAGTTTACTCTGCCTGTAGATGCTTCACGACTAATGGAATCAGGAGAGTAAAATACTCTCATAAATGAAGATATTTAAATGTGGAATTTTTTGTTTGACTGAAGCAAAGAAAGTTCAGGACTGTTAGGTGATTAGGACATTGAGATGAGGACATGGGTGATAGCTAGAAATGCCAACGAACACTCTTTAGTGTGAAAAGGAGAACTGCAGGAGAGTTCCAAAATTCCTAAAATCTGTATTCTTCATGTGAACTACATACCACTCCCTGTAATATGACTACTTTCTTTGCCCACATTTCAGTTGAAGAAGAGAGTGTTCAGTATTTTTATATTTTGCACGTTATCTTCCGCATTATGCTTCTATGACTGTGTTATAAGACAGAAAAGCAGCTTTCTTCTTTCATGTATGCATGCACATATATGTGCAAACATGTACACACATCTTTTTTATATTATTCATCAAAACTTCCGCATCCTATGTATACGTGAAAGCTCTAATATAATAGATGAGAGCGTTAGAAAAATTATTAAGCTTGATGTCATTTAACAGAAATCTTTATATGTTCCCTTTATATAGTTTTATCTAGTCTATTTCACTAATTCATGAGGGAGAGTTCTGTTGGTAGGGTTACTAACACAGAGCATAGGAGAGAAGAAATATCCCTGAGTAAAAACCTTATCAACAGCTATTCAGTGAATTTAATTTTTTCTGGAATACTGCCACCAATTATTTTTTGGCATGCTGGCTTACACAACTTACATAGTATCTTATACTAACAGTTGCCATGTGTACACACCATCAGAGTTACCCTAACTGGTTGAGAATTTTGGAAGTTTCAGCCTGACTCGACCTGAGCTTACATGGACTAGGGAAATGAGAAGGGAAAAAACCAACCAAACAAAAAAAAACAAACCAAACTTGATTTTAACATTATAAGCAGGTACACACAGTCCGTCTGCCCTCTTTGAACTGCAAAGATTTTGTTTGCCTTCTTTCTCTGCCAAGTTTTAAGACTAGAGATTCCTGTTTAATATGAATACTATTTAGTTTCAAAGAAATCATGGAACGTTCGTAATCGTCTTCTATTGAATGATCCAGCAAAAACAACATGCATGTAGAAGGACTTAGAAGTATTTTTGTGGACTTTTAGACATGAAGCACTCATTTTACTGAAGGAGAGATTAGTTGGATGGTTGCATCCAGAGAGTAATGATCAACAGCTCAGAATTCCGCGGGACATCAGTGACAAGTGGTGTCCCTCAGAGCTTCATACTGGGACCAGTGTATTTTATATATTAATTAATGATATAGACAAAGGAATTGACTTGGTTTGACCAGGGGCCAATTTTTCAACCCCCCACAAATCTGCTAAAAGAGTGAGAGATGTTTCACACAGGCAGAATGGACTCAGTATGGGGAAATAATATCAAAATTTATTACTAACAGAATAGAAACTATAAAGTAATATATACAACAATCCTAACTAATCCTCTTATGATGACAAAACCATGTATTTACAAAAAATCACTCCTTCTCCCTCTATAAAGTCCAGGAGGAGAACTTTCTCCTTTACTTTTAGGGCTACAGTTCCAATTCGCATTAGCTGGAAAATCTTCTCTCTCTTCTGTAGGGTATGGGGTCTCAGTACCCCATCTCTAACCACTTGGTTCCCATCGAGGGTTCACGACGGGCTTCGAGGGAAACACGTGTCATCACCATGTCTTCACCATGGGTTACAGGGACTTAAAGCTTTAAGTCTTTTCCCTGCCGCATGGAGGTTTCCTTCCACGGGAGTTTTGGGGGCCCCCCTAAGCAGGATCCACTCCTCCCCCAGGTCGAAGGCATCTTGGGGTTTCGGCTCAGTCCATACCCCAAGAAGGTTCCAGCTTGGCTTCTCTCTCTCTGCTCCATTCAGGTCTTGGACGCAGGCTTCTCTCTCTGCTCGTCTGGTTCATTGCTGCTGCTGCTGCTTCTGCTGCTTCTTCACAGGGGCTTCTCTGCTCTGAGCTGCTGTCAGCTCAGAGTCATGGTTGCCAGCCCAGCGTCCTCCTGGCCAGGACCAGCAGGGTCCAGCCAGCCTATCACCACCCCTCCTTCACGGTGAGGGAAGTCAATGAGGCCGGCCGGAGAACTCCTGGGGAGTCTCTTTCTGCTCTTCTTCAGGATCGCTGCTGCCCCCACTCACAGTGGGGAGAAACGGCAGGGAAACTGCCACAGCCCTGGCCGAGCCAGGGCTGTGGGGGCCCAGGGAGCCCTCCAAATTCAGGGTTCCCCCTCGACTACCCCTCATTCCTCTAATTCTTTCAGCTAGGGGCCCAGCTAGTGCTGCACCTGGCCCTGGGCCAGGGCCGGGGGAAAGTCCCCAGCCCCCGCTGGCCATACAGCCCCCCCCCTCTCTCTACCTCATGGTCTCTAATTCCTACTGCTCAACCAGCTTCTCTTCCGGTGTATCAAAATATGTCATTTCACAGAGGCGTAACTACAGCTTTCAATTGGCTCTGCATTGGAAGAGCCGCTCTGGAGTAAACCATTTTCAGTCCGCCTGGTGGGGGGACTTCTCAAACCACGACAGGGATTGAGTGCACCTCAGCAAATTGCAAATGATACCAAGCTCAGTTGCCACACCTGAAGTTCTGGATGCCATTCAGTGCGACCTGAACAAGCTCGAGAGGTGAGCCCATGGGAATTTCACGAAGTATAGTAAGACCAAGTACAGGGTGCTGCAACTGGGTAAGGACAACCCCCAGTATCAATGCAGGCTGGAGGATGAATAGATGGAGAGCAGCCCTGCTGAGAAGGACTTGGAGGTGCTGGTGGACAAGAGACTGGACATGAGCCAGCAACATGAGTGCACAGCCCAGAAAGCCAATATTGTCCTGGGCTGCATCAAAAGCAGTGTGGTCAGCAGATCAAGGGAAGTGATTCTGTCCTTCTACTTCACTCTGGTGAGACCCCACCTGGAGTACCACGTCCAGGTCTGGGATCCCCTGGACAGGATGGACACTGACCTGTTGGAGCGAGTCCAGAAGAGGAACACAAGATAATTAGCAGGATGGATAATCTCTTCTAAAAGAATTAGGATTGTTCAGCCTGGAGAAGGCTTTAGGGCAACCTTAGCACAGCCTTCCAGTACCTTATGGGATCCTACAAGAAAGATGAAAGCAGACTATTTACAGGGATATTTAGTGGTAGGATAAGGGGGAATGGTTTTAAACCGAAAGATGGTAGGTTTGGATCTGATATTAAGAAGAAATTCTTTACTGTGAGGGTGGTGAGGCACTTTGCTCAGAGAAGTTGTGGATGCCCCATCTCTGGAAGTGTTCAAGGCCAGGTTGGGTGTAGCTTTGAGCAACTTGGTCTAGTGGAAGGTGCCCCTGCCCACGGCAGGACGGTTGAAACTAGATGATCTTTAAGGTCCTTTCCAACCCAAACCATTCTATGATTCTATGATCAAGTCCATGATTCTATAACGAAGCACCCATGAACCAGTATTTTCATGACTCTTAGTAAAAACAGGACCATTTTTGTTCAGGAGGTGCCACTTCTGTAATAATTCTTAGTCCAGGCCAGCAGGGGAACTTTTGAGTCCAGCCAACTCTTTTTCTGACAATAACCAGTTTTGTATAGGGGAAAAGAAATAATGTATGATTGTGGACTGACATTGAGAAAGCTTTTCTTTATCCAAAATGTCTAATGACAGTTTATAGCCTGAATTTACACTGACTTTGTGACTTTTCTATTGTAAGCATAGTTATTCTTGTTGTCTGTGAATATATCAGGCTGATTTGAATACTATTGAGCCCTGATCTAAAAGACAACTTGTGGAATAATTATCTCAAGTTAATGATGAACTATGTATAAATTTATTTCTTCTTTATTCTTTTGAAAAGGGCTGCCTTTCAGTCTTATGGGCTATAACATCAAGTTATTACAGAAGATGATTTTATTTGTTGTCCCTACATTATTTTGAACACTTCTGTAGTTTCCTTTTTTATTGTCTTTTCTCTGATCCTATAAATTTTAAAGTGTTTTTCTTTAAATGCTGCTTCATTGTGCTAAGTATATATATATACATATACACACACATGAGAATGTATAATATTCACTTTTAGGTGTAGATGAAACATTAGGATCCATATGTCAGTTGGACATTATAAAAACAAGATATTCTATTTAATTAAAAGTAAAAAAATTCTTTTTCATTAAAATCAATTACTTCTATAAAAGGTCATCATTAGTCTTAATGTCTCTTTTCTGAAAAAAAAAAGTTGATGTGAATCTTAGGTCTAGGTTTGTCAAATGACAATTTTAGACAGAAATATGTATCATAAATTCTCTCTCAGTTTTCACTGAGAGATCCATTTTTTCTTAGGTAAATTTATTTCAATAATAAATTCAGTTTGTGTTTCTTGTGTTCCAATGTTAAATTTAGATATCTTTCCTAGGTATGAAGGACACTAACAAAACTAAGACTATAGAGTATTTTATGAAAACATCAATTAACTACAACTGTTGATTTCAATCATCAGTAAACATGAATGAGACAAATCTATGCTTTCTCCATGCTGGATACCACAAAGTGAAATGCAGGTTTCCAAGTAAATTGAATGCAGGTACACAATTCTTACCCAAGTGTTGTTTTGTGTAGAAACTTTTTATCTATTACTTACTATTTAGAATACCATGGGTCTAAAAAAGAATACTCTCCTGCGTACTAAATGAAGAGAGAAAACCTCAAAGTGCTCAGAGACTGAAAGGGCTCACGATCAAAAATCTTTGGTTGAGAGACTGAAAATATTGATGCGCTAACAGAAAAAAATCACCTCATTCAATCAGCTGAAAGAGAAAGAATTTGAGAGAGGACTCGCTGGAAAAAAAACCAAAACTCTACAAAACAATATTGTCTAGAAGAAATTTTCTATTCAGACACACATAGACTACACTCACTCTTCTCAGTGAGAGTTGTCTGCCCATTTCAGAGGGCAGAGTTCATCTTTAGCAGTTTAGGCACAGGTCCTAAGTGATGATTTGAGCATTGTACAAAGCTTACATTATTCCTAGTTTGACAAAAATAACAGACAAGATTCTGCCCTTCCCTCCTTGGCTTTTTTCCATTATACCCATTACTGAAACAAGTTGCCCAGTGCTCATTATAAGGATGAGGTTATATCTTGTGTTGGAGTTTTGGGGTTAATTTCCTGAGTGAATCAAGAATGTATAACACATTTAAGGCGTGTTCCAAAGTCCAGTGAAATCAGAGGGGCTATGTAATGAATGTTGCATTACGCCCTATATCTCCTACCATTTAAGAGAAAGAGGTATAGGCTTTCAGCCCCATTATTAAAAGCAGCATCAAATGCCTTACCCATTGAACTATTGCACACAGAGAATATAAGATAATACATAAGGAGAACAGAAATTAGAGAATAGAAAATAATTGCTAATTTTGTGATAGGGACAACAGTATTAAATTTTTCTCTCTATGAGGCCCTCTATA
The DNA here is from genome assembly GCF_001604755.1 of Lepidothrix coronata. Lineage (NCBI taxonomy): Eukaryota > Metazoa > Chordata > Aves > Passeriformes > Pipridae > Lepidothrix > Lepidothrix coronata. Next base: position 5,798,593 of record NW_016690206.1, on the reverse strand, counting down.
CTTGTTAACATTCAAAATAATGAAACATTTTCAAATTAAAGATAAATTAAAAATAAAGTCTTTGGGAACCGAAGTTTTGAATATATATGAAGAGCTGAAAGCCCTATTAAAATATCCACCCTTAGCTAATAATATGTTCTTTGCTTTCAGCTTCAGCAAGAGAAAAAGCTTTCTATCCTACAGACAATACTAAAATAAACAGACATCAAATATGTAAAATTTTATGTAACAGTGAATTCAGTAAACCAACTTGCTAATAGTCAGGAATTTACCTTGTGTTCCTAAAAATGAACAAATAATGGTAACAATAACAAATTCTAAGAGGTGGTCTCAGAGTGGGCTATCAAAAAGATTCTCAGGAAAACTTGGAAAGTGATTATCTGAATAAAGAACTTGAGAACCGAGTCAGAAACTCAAATGCAAGGAAGTATTTGTATTCTATTTTGAAGTTTTTTATCTGTGTTTGCACTGACAAAGATAAAGTTCTTAGTGGAAAAACCATGTCTGGTTTGTTGAGCTTGTGTATTTTCTATTTTCAAATGTCCCATTTACAAGACAGCAAATAAACAATACATGACACCTACCTTCAGTGTAGATGTGAGCCCAGCAATTTATAACAAGAACAAATTTAACTGGAAACTCTGTCAAATGCTTTGGTCAGAACTAAAGGTGACTGAAAGTTGCAAATATATTTTTAAGGGAAAAGAAACTTAAAGGTATCTTCACCTTTGATAGAAATCACACCTTTTCCCCCTTTTTTTTTTTCTCAAATTGTATGTATCATCAGAAAAAGATGAATTTAAAAGACAGCAAATTTATACAGTTAAAGTATTCATATTTGTGTACAGGTACAGCCATATCCATATCTATGAATATATGGAAATTTAATCTCATTTTCTTACTCTCATTAATATGATAATGAGATAGCCTTGTGTACAAATGAGAATGAGAACTTCTGTTTTCCAGTGGCAGAGTGTGGATTCCTACCTTGATGTAAGATTTGATATACTGGACAGACTGAAATGCACAAGAGCACACAGTCAAATTCTTCTTTTAGTAAGGAAGAGCACAAGGATCCGATCTCAGGGAAATGATTCAGGTCAAAATCCTTGGTCTACATGGAGAATGTAAAGCTTTGCTGTTCCTGTGATGCTGTTTTGCACTTGCACTCAGGGCATGATTTATGATGAAATGACAGAGTCCTTCAAAAGTTCGGACTTGCTTTTTAGTTTTCTATCCTTTGGGATTCTCCCTTAAACAACACAACACTATAAAAAGACTATCTCTTCCTAATAAACAGATGAAAGACTTTTTTAGTGGAATGATTGGTTTAAAAACAAAAATAAACTCAATTCTATATAGAAAGAACAAGTAAAAAATCTTGAACTCCAGCAGTCTTACTCCATTTCTTCATTTTGCTGTAAATATTGACTTACAAGCTTTTGCCACAGACGGTGGCATTTGGGTGAAGACCAATATTGGCTTCTGGTCTATAAACCACTGTGTCAGGTTTGATAATAGACCTAGATAATCTTAAGTGCTAAGTCTTGTGATATCTTCTACACTGTCACATTGTGAACATAAACCTGACTTTGCACTTTCAATTGTTCTCAGCGCAACCAAAATAGTGAAAGAAAATGAAGTCACAGGGTCACAGAATTGTTGGGGTTAGAAGAGACCTCTGGAGATCATGAAGTCCAATCCCCCTGCTAAAGCAGGTTGGGCCCAAACATGTTGCACAGGTTTGCATCCAGGCAGGTTTTGAGTACCTTCAGAGAAGGAGATACCACAATCTATCTAGGTAAATTGTTTCTGTGCTCTGTCATATTCATAGTAAGTAAGTTCTTCCTCATATTCAAATGGAACTTTCTGTAATTCCGTTTGTGCCTGTTGTTCCTTATCCTGTTAATGGGCACCACTGAAAAGAGTCTGGTACCATGCTCTGGCCACCTGCCCTTAAGATATTTGCATGCATTGATAAGGCTCTCGCTCAGTCTTCTCTTCTCCAGGCTAAACAGGCTGAGCTCCCTTGGTTTTCCTTGTAAGATAGATGCTGAAGTCCCTTAATCATCTTCTTGTCCCTCTGCTGAACCTTCTCTAGATGTTCCTTGTCTTTCTGGAACTGGGGAGCCCAGAACTGGACATAGTACTTCACATGCAGCTTCACTAGAGCTGAGTGGAGTAGCAGGATCACGTGCTTTGACCTGCTGGAAATACTCTTCCTTATGAACCCCAGGCCTTCTTGGCCACCAAGACATGCTACTGGCTCATGGACAGCTTGTTGTCCACCAGGATCCCCAGATCCTCCTCTGTAGACCTGCTTTGCAGAGGGTCAGCGCCAGCCTGTCCTGGAGCATGGGGTTATTCCTTTCCAGGTACAGGGCTCTGCATTTTCCTTTTTTGTACTTCATTAGGTTCTTCTCCACCCAACTCTCTAGCCTGCACAGGTCTCAAAGAATGGCAACACAGCCTGCTGGCATATCAGACACTTCTTCCAGTTTTTATCATTAGCAGACTTGATGAGGATGTACTCTGTCCCTTCATCCAGGTCACTGATGAATAAGTTAAAAAGATTGAACCCAATATTGTTTTCAGGGGAGCAACTTTAGCTATAGGTCTCCAACTAGACCCTGTACCACTGATCATAGTCCTCTGAGCTCTGCTGTTCAGACAGTTCTCAATCCATCTCACCATTCACTCATCCAGCCCACACTCAGGTTATCCTTGGAAATGTTACGGGAGACAACGTCAAAAGCCTTGTTGAAGTCCAGATAGACCGCACTCATTTTTCTCCTCTCATCTACTCAGCCAGTCATTTCATCATAGAAGGTAACCAGATTGGTAAAGCATGATTTTCCTTTAGAGAATCCATGCTGACTATTCCTGATTACTTTCTTGTCTTCTATGTGCTTAGAGATGACATCCAGCATGAGTTGTTCCATCACCTTTCTGGGGAGGGAGATCAGACTGATTGGTCTGTAGTTCCCTGGGTTCTCCTTCTTAACTTTTTGAAGACTGGAGTGGTGCTGGCTTTCCTCCAGTCCTCAGGCACCTCTTCTGTTCTCCTTGACTTTTTAAGATGACGGTGAGTGGTTAAGCAGTAATATCTGCAGCTTCCCCAATACTTGTGTGTGCATCCCATATGGGCCCATGGATTTGTGGGTGTCAAGTTTGCTGAAATGATCTCTAAACCAATACTTCTTGATGAAGGGAAAACCTTCCTTTCTCCAGACTTTTTTGCCTTCAGGGTCTGGGATTCCTGAGGGCTGGCCTTAACAGTAAAAACTAAAGTAAAGCATTGCTTTGTCACCGCTCGAGTTGGCCTGGCTTGCTCCCCAGTTGGATGTGGTGGCATGGGCATTGACACTTTGGACCCCACCCTCTGACTTCTTCAGTTTAAAGTCCGCCTCAAAGTTTTCTAGTCTGCTGCCAAAGATCCCTTTGCTTCTTTTAGACAGCTGAATCCTATCCTTCCCTAGCAGGCTGTAGTTATTGAAGAATGTCCCATTGTCATAAAAGCCCTCATGACAGCACCAGCTGTGAATCCAGAAGTTGCATTTGCATTATACATCTATTTCTGCACCCTTTCTTCTGACTGATAAAATGGAAGAAAAGTTAACTTGTGCATCAGTATTTTTCACTTGCACCCAAAGTCTTTGTAGTCTTCCTTAATTCTGCCCAGGTTCTGGCTTGCAGTGTTATTTGTGCCCAAATGAAAGAGCAGCAGTGGATAGTAGTCTGTGCTCTGGACAAGGTGTGGTACTCAGCAACACCACGGACCTTAGCTCCCGTAAAGCTGCATACCACTTGTCAGGCAGGCAGATGGGCACTCAATGACCTTTAACAGAAAGTCACCCACAATGAACACTTGTCTTTTTTTTTGTGATATCTGCTGTATACTGCTGATACAATTTTTCCTTGCAGATCTTGCTCGTGAGTGGCTATAGTTGTTAAAGCTTCATATCTCTTTAGGCTATGATGCTGGAGGGTGGAGACTGAAGCGAAGTCCTGTTTTGATGGGTTACCAGGGACTAAGGTGCCTCATTTTCTCTGATGTCTGCAGGAGCATTTTTCTGAAACCACCTATCTATCTCCATTTCAGCCTCTCTAATACCACGTAGACTGAGAACTGTTTCCTGCAGCTTGGCCACCTGATGTAACAGATCATCAATCTATGCACACTTTATATAGGTGCTTACCTTTTCTCCGGGAGAAGGATCTGGGCACTCGCTGCAAAACCTACTGTCTGTACTGAGTTTCCTTTCTTACCAGTTCTGTCTGGGTGGAAGTGTCTAATGTCTCAGGGGCCTTCTCTGTAGAAAGATTGGTATTAACTCTGAGGAGAGCACCCACCATTATGGCAGTGACCTAAAGCACTTCCCTGGGCTGTGAGCCTACAGGCTGGGTGCGCGGACATTCTCAAGCGCCCTTTTGCACAATCTGTTTTTGCCTCTCCATCCCATTTGGCCAACCTGTTCACAGCTCTCCTGGTTGCCAGTACTCCCCAGGGCCATTTCAGGCTCCTTCAGTTGCTCCTGGCAAGACCCATGTACAGTCCGACTCCCTCAAGAGGGCTTCTGGTTCCCAGTAGGGATGTCTGCTCTTCCTTAGTTTTCCCTGGCTCTGGGAAGCCCCCCATACACTTCGATCTAGTGCTCAGCCAAGGAACTTACCCTTGCTGCTGCTGCATGCCTCACAGACATAAGTTATATTTTTGCTTTCTCTAACATTGCGATATGTGAGGCTTGTAAATGCCCTTCTGTATAATCCAGGACATCCTAAAGTCTCACCTGCTTTCAATTACACAAACTTCAGGGGCTGCCTAGAAAGTGGGGACTATCAGAAATCTGTTTCTTCTGCAGGGCTGGGAACCATACAGGAAAGGACATGAAGAAAAAAAGACACAGATGACTCAAACCCATGAATAAAGTCTAGGAGGTTCAAGGGTCAGAAATGTTGCATAAGGTTAAGCAGTATGCCTGCATCTCATATTCCACTTGATAAAAACTAAGATACTACTAAAAATAAAGATTTATAAAGCAGATTTGATGACTTGATATTAGTATAAGCAATCACCAGGACTCGGAAAAATATCAGTTAAAATATTGCCCTTTTTCTTCTTCAAAGCAACCAGACTCACGTGGTCTGTCTCCTGGACAAAATGAAACATAATGGATGAGAATGCTCCACAATATCGAACTATACTGTTGATCTCCCTGATATAAATACGATTCCTTAGTGTCTAAGTTTTATTTGGCTCCCCGCCAAGTCCCCAGACCCAGCACAAAAACCTCCGGCAAAGAGCAAAGAAAAAAAACTATGAAAAATCCAGACTAGCCGAACTATATTAAAATAAATGTATTTACATATATTACAGTTACATACAGTTGAAATACTATATACAATCCCAATAGGGAAAGGGAAAGGAAGGGGAAGGGAAAAAACCCCAAAAAACCAAAACAGATATACACAATAAATAAAAAAAAAAACCCCTCAGGACCTAGCAAACTAAAGAGTTAGCAAAAGAATATCTTACTACTTTCCTTGGGATAGCACAATTGCCCAGACGCTGTTGCCATGCTACCAGTTTCTGGATCAGCAGGAACAACAGGCCCCATAGGTCCAGCCAGGCCCCAACTCCCCCACAGAAGTGAGACCAGCTGCGGGGAATCTGCTGTCTCCAAACATTGCTGGAAGGGAAGAGAGGAAGAGGCTTCTCTCTCCGTCTATTTATATGTTTGGATTATGTAAAGGAATAGGATGGAATACTTCCTTTCATCCTTCCTGGCAACCAGGAAGGAAGGCCTAAACTCAAAACCATTACAATTAGTATAAGGATATTTATATATAAGCATAGTATTCATGTAAAAAAAAATCTACAAAGTAAATCTTGTGGAAAATGTGTGTAAACTAGAGTTTAAAGTGAAATAGAGAAGCAGCATGCAACTTTCATGAAATATTTCTCTTCTTACTGCCTCTATTATCTGTAGCAGTAATCATATGAAAACTACAGCATATTTTGACCTCATATTTTCTATTTTGCAAAGCAATAATTAGTGGTCTTTTGTGTAATTTTCATTGTGAATGTGCAAGTCTTCAAAGACTCCTATTCTGTTCATGCATAGCTGTGATTCTTTCCATGCTTGGCAAGCTAAATTGATAGAGTCGAAAAAATACACTTGATCATTTTCTCTTTTTTTTTTTTTTTTTTGTGAGGGTTTTAGTTTGTTGATGGGGTTTGTGCTTTTGGTGGTTTTTCTTTCTCTGTATGTTCTTAGTTCACTGTCCTACAGTGAACCTGATAATGTAATCCATTCTTTATTAGCTCTCATATAGTGTCCCTCAGGGGTTGGTACTGGAGCTGATACTGTTCAACATCTTTGTCAGTGACGTGGACAGTGGGATCGAGTGCACCTTCAGCAAATTTGCCAACAACACCAAGCTGCGTGGTGCAGTTGACAATCTGGAGAGAAGGGTTGCCCTCCAGAGGGACCTTGACAGGCTTGAGAGATGTGCCAATTCAAACCTCATGAAGTTCAACAAAGCAAAACGCAAGGTCGTACGCATGGGTTGGGGCAATCCCAGACACACCTACAGGTTGGGCAGAGAAGTGACTGAGAGCAGCCCTGTAGAGAAAGACTTGGGAGTGGTGGTTGACAAAAAAATCAACGTGAGCCAGCAAAGTGTGCTCACAGCCCAGAAAGCCAAACCGAATCCTAGGCTGCATCGAAAAGAATATGGCCAGAAGGTTGGAGGAGGTGATTTTCTTCCTCTGCTCTGTTCTTGTGAGATCCCACCTGGAGCAGTGTCCAGTTCTGGTGTCCCTAACATAAGAAGGACATGTTGAAGCAAGTCCAGAGGGGGGCCTCAACTCTCCATACAAAAATGCATAGTTTCTCATTCAATTCTTAGTGTCATAATTCTGATATCTAGGAGTAGTAACTGTCAGAGGATTATTTCCAAATTAATTTACAAAATAATCCAGAAGGAATAGTTTCTGCTCTGCAGTTGTTCATGTACATTTTGACATGGCAAGAAAACATAACATCATAAAGACTACTAGCCAATGTATTGTTATTTAAGACAATTTCATGATTCTTTTTTTATAGGTTAGATTTGAAGAGACTTAGATGTATTACTAAGGCAACATTTCACAGTGGAAATGAAACCAAAACCAATTTAAAGTTCTTTGGAGTTAAACCCATATGGGCATATTTAATTATTGGCACACCAATATTATTGACTCTCCAAAGAAAAGGTAGGTGAGACTGCTGAGGGTAGCTTTAAAATATGCTCTAGTCATCCATGTAAGTTTAATCTGAATATGCAGTATTAATTCTGCTATTTAATTAAAAATGAGAAGAATTACTATAGCCACTGCAGAAATATATGTAGTATATATTACCTGCAAGATATATTGAAGTTCCTTGAAGAAATTGTTTACTTTCAGTTGGATTTGAATTGATGTACTCTCCTAAATACAATAAGAAATCCTCCCTATTTTAATTTTTCTCAGCATATACTGGTTACTATTTCTAACTGTACTTAAATATTAAGTAAGTTGGCTCCATTATACTTGAGCCTGACTTACATTTTATTGATGAGGATTTTGATAGAGCTTTTAGGCTTACCCCTAAAAAGAAATACAAAGATTAATTCACTCCCAAATTAATACAAGAGAGAAGAAACATTCATCATAAAGTTATGTGATTTATTATCAGAAAAATATTTTCCTGGTCTCTTACTGTTAAAGTTTTTCTCATAGTCTGAAGCAAGAGGGTTTTATCCTTTCCAGAATTCTCTCCTTTCTAGTCTGGATCTCACACCATTGAAGTCATAGGAAACCCATTCAATCCAATTGGTGCAGGATCAAACACTTAATCCTACTATTACACATTTGTATATTCTTATCCATGTAAACGTTAAATCCTGTTTTCAATCCTGATAAGCTCTTGGCCTTGATGGTACTTTCAGGCAATTAGTTCCCAAAGCTGCTTTTGTGAGAACGTACTTCCTTTTATCAGTCATAAAGTTGTTGCATTTCAATTTTCCTGAATGTCTAGCACTGTGAGAGAAGGTGGACACATCTGTTTTAATTTTTCTCTGCACTATACTAATTTATCCATTTATACATTTTTCAGCTCTCTTTCTTTAGTAAACAGTTCAAACCTGTTTCACAGTTCTGGAGACAGAATTATGAGTGTCGTTCTACTGAAAGAAAAGCTGAGTAAATTTGTTCTTTATTTAATTGAACATTAGCTATCAGGATTGCTACTTCTAAATTTTTGTCTATTATTACAATTTTTCTTGATGTTATGTTTAATTTCATTTTAAAATAAGTGTTAATTTAACTATTTTGGGAAAGATATTAATTAAATGTATGGGAAATATTTTCCACCAGCTAAGCTTCCTAAAATATATGTGAAAAAATTATCTAGAGAAAACAATTCAGAGTATAGAAACATTCAAATAAATCAGAAAGAATTGTGGACATATTTATACATTTTATGTATTTTAATTGCACTGGCACTTTCATTTTTCTGTAATTGTATTTTAATTGCATATATTTTTCTAAATTTAAAAAAGTAGTTAAAGCAGCATTGTACTAGATGAAATAATTTCAGGCACTTACTGAAGCTGTTTTAAACAATCCATATGTGGAATAATTTCATAGTCTTATATAAGGCATTTAAAAATTGCACTTGAGCAATTCTGCCTGCAATCAGCAATGATCCTATAATATTACTTTTTAGTCATCAAAGAAAGCAAAGCTGAAACCTGTGAACTAAAAAAGCCTATTCCTTTTGCCTTCTGGGAAGCCTCTAAGTTTGGAAAATCATTTATCTTAGATGCCTCCTTTTCAGTTTAGGAGACTGTTGTGATTTAACCCCAATTGGCAACTAAGCTTCATTTAGCCCCCACTCACACTCTCCTGGTGGGATGGGGGAGAGAATCACAAGGGTAAAAGTGAGAAAACTCACGAGCTGAGAAAAAAGATGGTTTAATTGGGAAAGCAAAAGCCATGCACACAAGCAATTCATTCATTGCTTCCCTTGGGCAGGAAAGTGTTCAGCCATCCCCAGAAAAGCAGGGCTCCATCACACGTGACAGTTACTTGGAAAGAGAAATGCCATCACTCTGAACATCCCTCTCTTCCTTCTTTCCCATTTTGCATGCTGAGTGTGATGCCATATGGTCTGGAATATCCCTTTGGTCAGCTGGAGTCACTTGTCTCAGCTGTGTCTCCTCCCAGCTTCCCTTGTACCTCCAACTTCCTCGAGAGCAGGGCAGTGAGAGGGGCAGAAAAGACTTTGCGCAAGAACTGCTCAGCGATAACAAAAATATCCCTGTGTTATCTGCACTGTTTTCAACACAAATCCAAACACAGGCCCATACCAGCTACTGGGGAGAAAATTTTCTCTCCCAGACAAAAGCAGCACAGAGACTAACTCAAGGAATTTTGCTTACAGATATGGCTCTTACTCTTTATTACTTTTTGATCCATTTTCATATAGTACATGTCTGAATGTTAAGCCCTTGAAACCGAAATTTATGCCAGGTTTCTGTATGTGGATAGTGCTTTGGATTCTCTCATGAAAAACACCTTACAGCACACTATTTCTTAAAAATGTTGAACTTTCTTTGAGTATCACACACATATATAATGTGTCATGCTTGGCAGTGACTACAGCCAATTTGTGGAACCCAAGATCACATTCAGTTTAGAAGATTTCAGCCTTTGAATTCTACATAATTGCAATTATCTAGCAGGCTGCTAATGCTGCAGCAATTAATATACCAGTTAATACAATTTTTGTGGCCAGACAACACATTGAAGGTGAAGACTCATTTTGTACAAGGCATTAACATATTCTACAATTATCTTTTAAGGATTTGTTATTGAATTTAAAACTAGAGGCAAAAGTGGCTGTGACAAACAAATTCAAAAAAGTTGAAATCATCAAATAGCATCTCTGCCAGAAATCTATTGCTGTATATCTCTGGATTTCATTGTACATTCAATTTTTAAGCTAAACCACTCAGTTAATTCCTTGGGAATTTTGCTTAAAAGCAAGAAATTTCATTATAGCTCTTCACATTTGATTTGTGTGGTTTTTTGCAGCAAATGTCACCGCATTTTGCTTTCACAGTCCGGGGTGTGTTTAATAGTTTGTAGGCTATTTCCTCTGGTCCTGCACGCATTATTTATACAGATTTAGTATTGGTGAATCAATAAACAGTTTATAGGTCATTGCTAATGAGAAGCAATTATTTGTAATTTTAGATTTTGAGATGTTTATAGACACAGCTCATTGTAATAAAGTTTATGAAACTATTAAGGTTCTCACAACCCACTGATGTGCACCATTAATGACTGGCCCAAAGGTACTGAAAAAAACCCAAATAGACAATTACAGCTGGATAAACATGAAAACTAGAAAGTGAACTGAGAAACATCCCTGATTCAGTATATACAAGAGTGAAATGAATTTGCCATCTTAGCTCTGTTTCTGCCCATGTAAAATTCTCTTTTGGTTTTGATAATGGAAACAGATAGTAGGGCACAGAGCAAATGTTCCAAATATATACATTTTCAAATATGAGTTATCCATACATTACCTTTTCCAAGCATAAACATAAAAAAGTAATGTACAGTTTACTCTAGCTTAATATATAATAAATAATAACAGTAATACCATTTAGAACTTTTATAACACTTTTCATCTGGAAATCTCAAAGCTGCTTGCTCAAGGGGGATAGCAGAGTAGCTCTGGCATCAAAGAGCCTTTCAAACTCACGCACTGTCCATTGATGAGTGTAAAGAACACAAAGACTGAATAATATGTTCTTCCCATAGGTGAAGTTATAGCTAAATCTTGCATTAGTGATATGTACTGAATTTATTTTAGCAACAGTCTAAGAGAAGTAGAATTGCAGCACTAAAGCTACAACGATAAAACTGAAGACCAAAAGGTTAGTATCCAGACTTCCACCAAAACGCAGAAATTGAGTTCTAGGCCAGTAAAATGCACATCACAATGTAGGAGTCGGGTTACAGGAAGGATGCTGGATGAAGCATCCTGGGAAATGAAGTCCTGAAGTACTCCCACACATGGGCAGTGAGATGCCCTTGGTAATTGGTCAAGGGAGTCATATGTTACTTTGAGATGCATATAAAAGGTGTCATCTCATTTGAATAAAGAAGATTTGGCTCTGAACTCCCAACCAGTTAGCTGGGTCTGTGTAATTTATTTAAGTATTATATTAATACGCCACAAATGGCGCCCGTGTATGAGGCACAACCCTGTATCAGGGATGACTAGAAACTGCCTTGTAACAAGGAAAATTTCAGTAGCGTTTGGACAGGTTTGTTTTAAAAACTTGGAACACTCTCCAAAAGAAAAAGTCAGATGTCGTATACCGAGCAAAAAGCAGCTAACAGAAATGGATGGACAAGAACTGAAAATTAACTGCATCCCAAACCGAGGACAGCTTAGACTGATTGCTTACAAAAGATGCTAAGTTTCAAGCTGTGTTGGCATGTTGTAATGACAACTCGATTTATATATTGTGATATTGCAACGGTAACGGTGAATCTTTGAGTTTATTAGCCTTTGTTTTTCTAAAAAAAAACAAAAGGGGGAAAGAGAAAATGCATGTGCATAAACAGGTAAGACATGATTTAGGTTTGTTAAGCCTTACATTCCTCATAATAATTCCTTTTCAAATTTTCAAAACAGGTACAGTTGTCAGACATGACTACCAGAAGTGACAAACTGAGAAACATACAACTAATAACCACTACAAAAACCCAAACTATGTGATTTAAATAGAGACATCACAAAAATTTTAAGTATGCATGTGCGAAGTGAGAATGACTGAAGTGGCCACTTCTGTATGAATGAGAGAAGCTGTGTGAACAAGCATGTGTGTAGATATTTCATGCTTTAAACAAATTACACTTGTATCACAACACTTGTTCTCTAAGGACCCTTTCCTTGAAATGGAGTCGAACTTCTCATGGTTGCACAAAATCCCTCAGATAGATAAAGTTACTAATTACATGGAAGCCCTTGGGGAAGTAGGAGTCAATGTTCTGCCTGGTTATGCAAAAGCCCTCAGGTTAATAAAGTTTTTGTTTATCCCAAGTACACACAAACCCTTAGGAAATCAAAGTTCAAATTTATGTCAAGCAAGTTTCAAGGATTACAGATAAAGGTTCAAATAAGTAAGTTTGTTGAGAGACCAAGATGGGCAGTGAGCTGAGTCACTGTGGCGCAGTGGTGATTGTTAAAGGGGGTTTACAGAGTTTAAAATGTACTGTTATATGCAATATTCTGTACTTCCTCATAATAATAAAGAAGAGGGGAGATGTAGAAGACTGGTTACAGGAAGGATGCTGGATGAGTGTGGTGGTTTGAGCCACCACAAAAATCCAAAATCCAATTTCCAGGCTTCCCTGACCCCTTCCCACAATTTTATCTCAACACTAAAGAGAAACTTTCAGGCAAGAGGCTTCTATAGGGGAAAAGGGAAGTATATACATTTTATTTTACACAAATAAATATACTGTACAAGCTAAAAGCAACTATATATATATAATATTACACACCTCTATCAGTCTCTTTAAGCTTCTCCCTCAATTCAGTGCAGGAAAAGCCCTTCAGGCTGATAGGTAACCAGTCTTTCTCTCATGGTAGTGTTCAGGGAAATCTGACTCACTCCCCCCACCAACCTCCAGCTGTTTGCTGAAGTCTCTTCTTCCTTACGAAGTCCAAGAAAATAATTTGAGTCCATGTTCCTCCCTTGGTTCCGTGTCAGTCTCTGCTGTGTGATTCTCTCTCTCTCTCTCATACCTCAGTTCCATAGGCTGCTGTAGTTCAGTCAGCTTATCACACATATGCGTCTTGGAATCTTCATTCCTCCTCTGAGTTTTCAGCTGTCCTCCATTTAAATCAACTGCAAGGACATCCTCCAGGCCCTTCTCTGGTCTGTCTCCAATTTTGCCTGGGGTTATCTCCCTGGCACCGGCCTGCATTCCACCCATCCGCTTTGGCTCGGCTCCAATGCTGAGCTTCCCCTCCACTTCACAGTGAGAGGGAAAAGAAGAAGCCCCCTCTGCAGTCTAGCTGCAAAGGCGGGGGAAGAGGCCTTGGATGCAAGCCTGCCTCTCTCTCTCCAGCTTACCTTTAGGTGCTGTGAGTCCCTTCCCTCACAACACTCACTCCAATGCTGCCTCCAACCCTGGCTTGACCAGAGCTGAGGGCTGCAGGGCCCCCCCTCCTCGGAGAGGAAAAAAGGGGGCTCTGCCACCCCTGGGCCTTCTCATACCCACACAGCCACACAGCAGCAGCCAGACAGACTGATTGCCAACCACTTCCGCTGGTTGTGTATGTATGATTTCTCACAGGAGCGAACAAAATGAGCAGTGATTGACCCTCTAGGGGAGACTGCCCTGGAAACCAATCACCTCTGGGCCCCCTCGGCTACCGGGGGGGCAATTTCAAACCATGACAATGAGGCATCCTAGGAAATGAAGTCCCGAAGTACTCCCACACATGGGCAGTGAGATGCCCTTGGTAATTGGTCAAGGGAGTCACATGTTACTTTGAGGTGCATATAAAAGGTGTCGTCTCATTTGAATAAAGAGGATTTGAATCCAAACCCCCAACCAGTTAGTTGGGTTTGTGTAATTTATTTATGTATTATATTAATACGCCACATCACAATGCTTTGATATCAGTCACATGGGTATCTCCCCTTAACCAGGAGATGAGAATGGCATTAAGACTTTAATTCTACCATTCTTGACTGTATGCTGTAAAAGAATCAGACAAGGAATAAATCAATAAAATTATTAACTTTACAAATAACCTGTTTTTATGTGGACAGTCAAAGGCAGAAGAAAAAGGTTGACAAATATTCAGCAATCTTGCAATNATTTTTTAGGTGAGACACAGCGTGCGCTGAACTGAGCCCACCCTTTAATCCTAAGGTTCATCTGCCGGGGCCGAGCAAGCTTGGACAGTGGCAGTGAGGTCCTCAGAACGTAGGTTTGTTTAGAGGGCCGAGCAAGCTTGGACAGTGGCAGTGAGGTCCTCAGGATGTAGGTTTGTTTAGAGTGACCTTCTCTTAGATGGATGGCCTTACAGGGCTGACGAGTTCCATCTGCCCGGGGGACTTTTACGCTGACCGGGAATCGAACCCAGGCCGCAGCGGTGAGAGTGCTGCATCCTAACCACTAGACCACCAGAGGTCCCCATCAATAAAATTATTAACTTTACAAATAACCTGTTTTTATGTGGACAGTCAAAGGCAGAAGAAAAAGGTTGACAAATATTCAGCAATCTTGCAATGGGAAGTCTTAGCAAAAACCCACACTTATAGCAAAAACATATTATTCCAACTTTTATTAGGGAGACAGTGCTGTTAAAAAGAGAAATCTTCATATCTACAGTTCTCCTTATTTCCTAATTTTTCTTTTTTCATCTCTTTTCTCAGCCTTTTCCACTAGAATGATTGGACAGGATGAGTTTAAAGAGAAAATATAGAAGAAAAAAAAAAGGAAATTCCAATTATTTCATACTGACTATTTTTTCTTTTATTGATTGAAAATATTATCTAAAAAATAAAGTTTTTCACTCTTCTAAGGAAAATTTTCAGGAATATCATATAGACCACATAGAATACCTAGTATATTGTTGTGGATGTCAGTGAAGACAAAGAGTAATTTGATATTTCTGACATAAATACTTTTTGATCTTTGCATTCCTGGTGTTTCTGCCTCATGTCATTTAATGCTCCATTTGATACCTATGTAATTGGTTGATAACAGAAAACAGTAAGCAAAGATCACCGGCAATTTCATTCTTGTTTCTCTTAAAAAGCAAAAGCAAAAAAAAGCTACATTCTGCAACTTATGGCACATTTTCTATAATTTGCTGTCGATCTCTCTTTTGAAATACTGCTAGACAGACAGCAGGTTATATATCTGTGCTTCTTTGATCTGCTACATTTAATTGGGGATACCAACAAGATCTTTCATGTTTAGAGGCCAGAAATAAGTAAAAAGCAATGTATCATGTAAAGACTGACAAATTGTCTTTTCTTCTTCTTCTTTTTTTCCTTTTTTTTTTTTATTGGCTTAAAACTGTCAACTTCTGTCTCAGAGATTTAGAAACTGAGATTAATATGAAAAGCAGAACTGTCATTCCTACAGCAGAGTGACTAGCTTGAATCTCTTCTCCTCTTTCTGGTGGAAGCTGGCAGATGTGCTAGTCTGCATGTGCACTGAACTCAGTCCACCTTATATAAATGTAAGCAATATATTTTGTGGTTATTGTAAAACGAAATTAATTCCTATTTCAAAATTCTACCTCTGTATACAATGAAATACTTTCTATGAAAATCAAGTGCTTGAAAAGCTCTGTACACTAAAGATTTCCAAAGACCCAATGAAATGGAAGGCAAGGCTTTGCCTCTGCTAATCATCTGTAGACAACTTTGTACCTTACCATCCTTCTTTGTGCTTCAGTTTAAAAGGAAATCAGAAGAGGCCTTCTTACATGAAAAAAATTATGCATTTAAATTTAATTTCATCTGATAAATTAAGATATTACCAAATCTTTCAGCAATAGATTATCTTGTATCCTTCAGACTTATATAAATACATAAGAGATATTAAGAAACTATTTCTCGTAGTCTCTATTTAGATCTTGGTATTGGATCTCTAGGATGTTTTATTCAGTGTTACATTTTAGGACCAAACGAGTAAAGGAGACTGTGTATACAAAAGTTAAATGAATAGTCCTTATGTGCAGCAGATGGAACCTTGTCACATATAGAGGTAATGGTGAAAAAACCCCCCACAGCATACACAGTATAGTCATCTATTCATTGTGACTTTTTTTCACTTGCACAACAATTCTCAGCATTTTGTTCTTACTTGAGAGATATTTTAAAGGATTGTTAAAGTGAATGGCATATGGTCATTCACTGAGAGTGAATGACATGAGAGTCATTGGTTGGCTAGTTAATTAGCAATGTCTATTTTCATTCCAGCCCCAGATATTGCTGTGCAATCATTTTGGCTGCACTGAATTGCTCTTTTAGCATGTAAATATAAACTAGAGAAATAATTTTTTAGAACAGCTTTTTAAAATATGTTAAAGGAACACCAGAAAATTATCTGTAATCTCCTCCTTTGATATGAACTTTTGTTGAACAAGCAAGATAACCAATTTCTGGTAGCACAGAATTTAACTCTTGGAGCTGAGTGGTGTTGATTAAGCAATTGTTCCTGCTAAAGCAGAAGGCTTCAGTGGTTAAATGGGCTATTTGAAAGTTGACCTTTTTTTATCTAGTAATCATCAAACCTGATTGATGGCTTTTATTTTCAACCTACTTATTGCTAATAGGCTTCTTTGTGTCTGTCTATTTAGAAAGATTGCACCTTTAAAGCAGGTTAATTTAAAAGGTCACCTTATCAAACATTTTACTCTTGACTAAGATCTATAGTCAGCCAACTATGCTTCATTTACGTGTCTGCCTACCTGCTGTCCTGAGATTGCCCACAAACTTTTTTCTGAAACATTGGATTACATTTAGAAATGTGGCAGTATTTAAATATACACAATCCTGAATATCTTTGCTCCTAACTTAGTCACATTGACTTCAGGCCATAGGAAGCTGGTAGGATTTGATATAATATCAAGGTGAGATTCTAGACTGACTAAAGTTAAAAAAGTAAATGGATGAAATTCAATGAAGCAAAATGTTCACTTGCAAATTCAATTTCTAGTAGGAAAACAGACAAACCACCACTTACTGCTATTTGATCCAGCATCAGAGAAGTCAACTAGAAGAACTAGACTTCAAAACAGCCATGGATTAGTTCAAAAAGGATTTCTTTTAACTGTCCGTAGACTCTCCAGCCTTTCAATTTCACTTCAAGGAGAATGTATGTCAAATCTAAATGACTCAAGAAAAAAGTAATTGTAATCTCTTTCTCTTTTTCTTTCTTTCTCTTCTGATTTTGGGGTTTGTTTATTTGTAGGTTTTGTTTTGGTTTTTTTGTTATTTTGTTTATGTTTTTGTTCTGTGGCAGGATGGAGCTCAAGGAATGAATGGTAAAATTAGTGATTTCATGTTACCCTGCCTGCACTGCAAGCTTTCTCTAACACTTAAGTAATTCATGTGCACTAGATTATCAGAAGTGAAAATTGTCTTCCATTTCAGGCTTAAAATGAAAAGCCATTGGGAAACATAATCACCTGTTCAGTTGCTGTTTCTAAGGTTGGCATGCCTGAGAATACTGAGATAAAAATGAAGTATGGCTATTATATTACTGGCATGTAAAGATCATCACCTTGTACATGACAGTGGTTTGTCATTATTTAGGACAATAATAGGAGAAAAGAAAAATATTTTATGAGTGTATTGCAAATGAAAGACTTGTCCATGATGGATGAACGACAAAGAAATATTAGCTTATACTTGTTTAAAGATTTTGATGGATTCTAAGTTCTTAGAGGGAGGAGTTGGTTGTCTGGCTTCCTGCTTATCGCAGCACCTAGGACCTTTTTGCACTTCATCTCATCTCGTCTATGGCAATGTAGTAATGCTAAGTTTCAGCAAGATATTTGTAGGCAAAATGTGATACAGCCAGATGTATGTCACCCATTGCTAAGGCAAGCAGGGAAATAGAATGGTCTGAGAAAACACTGCTGCACTGCATAACAAATTAGCATGAGGTGTGAAGTAATATCGAACTTAATCTGTAATCTAAATATGCAAATTAATGACTTGAGATTGATTTTTTCCGTTTTTGATAACTTTAAGAAATAAATAAGGCAGTTTTTATTACAAGCAGGGATTTCCATGGTTGCCTTGTGCTGAGATATCTGGAGGTCATTTTGTTTGAAGGACTGGGGAACCATTTTGTGGTTGGGGACTGGTGGGCTGTCTGTGATTCTGCCTGAAGTTGCTTATTGCTGTTGCTTGAAGTTGCTTATTCCAAGAAGCACAGGTGATTTATCACTGAATGAAATCAGAAGTATTCAATGTATTTTTATGTTATCGAATCAAGAGTAAAAGTTACAGTATGAAACTAAATTACAATATTAAATTTCCTTATTTCCTATAAGTTTCACATTGTTAAGAAGATTAACCTCTTTTATTATTATTATTTAAAATGTAGAGCCAGCTAAAATTTGAGAATAAAATCCAGCACAATCTCCTTGAACAAATGTTTCTTGGGTAATGAAGAGTTCTGGTGCAAATTTTACAGATTTTATTGTAGATCCAAAATTTGGATATCATTAGGTCAGTTTAAGGAAAGACTGAAAACTGCAATGGTGTAGCAAAAAAATTCAAAGCCTCATCTCCCAGCCCCCCCAGTTGAGATTTCAGAAATCACACAGTTTTAACTGTATCAATGTATCTTGCCCATCTTTATAAAAAGAAAAAAGAGCACATGAAAAATCAATTAATGTGACTGAAAATTAACTCTTATTACTCACTGTAATGCCACACAAAAGTAATGGTCATAATATTTCTACACACTTTCATAAGATAAGATTTTTATTTTAAAATGGTTTGTGGCATTTATTAGTGCCTAATACCACTGCTATGGTCAAACTGTTAATTGCTTCTGGAGGAAAAACAAATAATCCCAAAATATTAATCAAACATTAGCTGTTGACCACAACTCCTGTTGTAATGTTAAAAAAAAGGAGACAAATTCAACTATCAAAATAAATAAAAAAGTTTTAGAAATACTGCTCTCAAGCCTCTAAACAGCAATGTAAAAATTAATTTGAAAAATCCAAATTTTCTAATAGATTGAGATTATAAGAAACAAGAATTCCCATTTTTTAATTCTGGAGTCATATAAACACTATGCAGTTTACAGGATGTATTTAAAACCACTTTTCTCAATTGATACCTTCATGGCACAATTTGTAATTATAAGTAAATGTTATAAAATGTTAACTGTCATTAGTGACTGCTGCCAAGAAATGATATCCAGCAATTTAAACAATTCAAAGAGCAGAGAAAGAGTTCAAGGAAAAGAAGTATATTACAGCATTTGTCACAGAAATTGGACAGAGAGAGAGAGAAAACTGTGATTGGACAGTTCAGTAACTGGAGAGAAAATAATAGAGAAATAATAGTGAGAAAATTAGAGATTGCATGAAAAATTCCTTATCTATTCCCAGTGCTTAAATAAATAAATAAAAGAATAAATGAATAAATCAATAAATATTCACCAAACCCTGAAAGACTAAAACCACTTGCTCTGAGCACTTGTAGAATAAAATCTTTTCGTATGTTTTCTTTCTTCTTCAAAGAAACATGACTGGAACAATGATTCCATTTAATGAGTTGTCTCAAAATGACACAAATTAACACAGACTATTCCAACAACATTTTAGCTAAAAAGAAAGCTCTAAATAACTTCAAACAATGATACAGGTAGACTTCCATTTTGTCTCATTTTAGATGCTGCAGTATTTGTTGATGACACTATTTCACTGTCTTCATCTTTAAAAGAAAAGTTGATATAATCTGAGAATAACTCTGGGAAAAAAAACCCACCACAAACCCAAAAAACCAACCCTACACGACCTGATGCTCCAGCCTGTTCTCAGTTTGAAAAATGGACACCTCTTGCATAAATTTTGAATTTATTTTCAAAGACTAGGAACAGACGTTCTGTATCTGCCGGGGTTTAGTTTGTTTGTATGACTTTTTTCTCCCCTACCTAGTAGATTGGTAGGTGCAATAATGAAAGAGACAACAGCAGAAAAAAGCTGAAGCCAAGCAGGCCAGACCAGACATACCACCAGTCTGATCCAGCAGGAAAGAAGCTCTTATGCTTCAGGTAATCAGAACTCCTAGTGTGGTTAGGCTTTTGAGTTCTCACATTAAATAACACCTATTATTAGATCAGACATCCTTTCTGGAGTATGTTTGGTCAATTTTTGAATATGTAGTTTACATCATGTCTTTTTATATGCTTCTGAAGTGTTAAACATGATGAAACATTCAATTTTTGATGATGGAATCCAGATGTATATACTGGAAATTTTGAGCCTTTTTGCTGTAAACCCTAACAAACAAAAACCCCTTTTTTTTCTGAGTCCCATTGGCCACTGTGCTGATACAGTGTGTTTAACGCAGCAGACTATATAAAGTAAAAACAATGAGCCTGAGAGCCATCTCAAAGGCAATATCTTGATGACCTTTTACAAGAACCTCAGAAAGAAAATTCTTTATCAGCTGTTGCTTGATTGGTAATTTGTGTCTCAAACAGCAGGCCGTGTGTGCTGCCAAACCATTTTTCCCCCTCTCCCCCACTCTCAGTAACGAGGATGGATTTAAGGAACGCAGACACTAACTTTAAGGAATAAGTATATAAGTTAACTACAGTGTAAAATAGTAAAGAATTTCAAAAGAATCAGTGGCTTATGAAAGGACACACTTAGCAATGCATCTAATCACTACTACAAAGAAAGTCTTACAGTGATTAAGAGAGAGATACATCACCAGTTACTTTACCTAGGTAATACATTAAAAGCATCATCCAGAATACCCTTCAGCTGGAGATGCCCCTGGTCACAGTGAAGGTCTGGAGAACCCTTTCCTGGTGACTGGGAAATCCTACGCAGTGCGTCCACTCACAAATGAGGTGTCCATCTTCTCTGTGAGAGGGTAGAGCTTATATGGTGTTAAGCAAAGCAGCTTACATCACTAACTTCTATCAAATGCCCCCTGGCCTTGACTGGTCTCTAAATACAGAACTTATGGTTACATTGATATCTCAAATATGAACCAGCTGTGACTATGTGAGGCCTACTGGTTTTTTGTGACCTTGTCTGGAAAGAAAAGGCATATTTATAACACATACAGGCCTTACTAATTATTGATAACATGCTGTGCTCACAAGCATAAACGTGTATTCCTAAAGAATTACTAAGGATTATATAGTGTCTTGGTTAATAAACAGATATATGGCTACATACAATACTAGGCTAAATATAATATTAGGTTGGAGAGTTCATCTTATAGGTCACCAGGTCACCTTTGGCTCAGGGCTGATTCTTCATGCCCCAGCATTGCACCATGACACAGTCATTATTCCAGAAACTTTCGCAGGTAGAGTAGTTTCAATTATATTTCCTAATGTATACATAAATATATATGCACACATACATTTATGTATTTATTCATACTGCAAATACATTTGGTTCTAATATAGTGACAGCTGGCTAGAAAGAAAGGATTTGGAGATGTTGGCATTTACATGCTCTTTTAAAACTTCCTGAAATTTGAAAGAAATATGGGAAAGTAAACTTTTCTCTTTGTTTCCTTCTCCTTCCTGCAACACACACCAGCTGACTGAGGATTGAGCTCTCAGTTGGGATGGGTAGTAGAGGTCTGAAGTTAAGTCATTCAGCCCTTATTACACTAATTCAAGTGATTGTGATATCAAACATTTGGAAGTGCTTCACCTTTTTACCAAAAAGTCTCTCAAGGGCTTGAGAAAAGCTCATCAAAAGAAACACTTGAACTTCCTGCTCATACTGTGCTACCCTTTTGTGTTTAGTATAGTGGGAGTACAATTACAGAAGAAATTTTAACATAACTAACCACATACATATCTACATTGAAATTTGGACCTAATGTACCATCTGAATGTGCTTCCAATAAAACAGCTGAAATGGCTTGGGGACAGGTTAGAAGATCTAGCTGGATGCCATCTGAAAGATAAGCAGTAATTAAGCCTGAAGCTAAGGGTTTCATGACGAAAGCAGTGTGACATTTTATGATTTGAATTATGCAGGAGATTTTATTGAATTGTCTGATTTCATTGTATGATACATTATATTACATGATTGCGTGAATTAAAATGTATCATTCAAATATCTCTCTACTAGAAAAATCTGTCATAATAGAATAATAATGTAAATTGCATACTTCTATGGAGTGAAATTATTACAAAGCTTAATTATACATTTGACTAGATGTTACCACTGTCTTTATGAGCTCAGGTACGAAAACCAACAACATTTAGAGTGTTGTCATAGTGATGTTCACTGCACATGCTCCCCTCTTGGTTAAATCCCATTAGTTCTTCTCTCCACTGAAGCTATTGACATGTTTAAGGGCTACATGATGCATGAACAAAAGACCTCACATCAATGTTTCTCATTACTCTGCTCTGCCTGGTGGGTAGTCTTTTGTGTTGGTTTAAGTTTGAATCAGTTTCTGCTTCTGACAAGTATGATTGTTTACTGCATTATATTAAATTCACTGTGGATGGCTAGGTAGCAAATGGACAAGCTATAAGCTAGAGCCATAGGATTGTTGTCAACACTGCAATAAGCTAGTGCTTTATCATCAGAAACCAAAGAGTACTTAAATGATACTAGCTATAGTTATGGTCATAATTTATTGGCCTCAAATGACTACTTACCGTATAGTGCCCTGTCTTTTCTTCTTTGAATTTCTGTTTTGCTGTAGTTGGCATTATAAAACCTCAGTTCTCTTGTACAAAATCTTTATCTCTGTAATACAAGAGAAGGCAAGAAAGGATATGCAACAGAGAGGTGGAGAGGCTAATAATACATTGTGACATTGTGGAGTTTTATATAAGGCCTTTGTGAAAAAAAAATACCACTCTCTTCAGTCAGTGTTGAATGAATATGCCCAACTTTCCTGACATCTTTTCCCTCTTAATGTTTTTATAAAAGCTTTCAGTTAAACAAGGTATTTTATTGCATTTGCATTTCAATTTTACACTTTGAAAGAAAATGATATGGTTTTCCTGAGCATTCCTAAAACTACTCAAGAATTCATTATTTTGACAAAAATGACACTGTCTTACTTTCATTTAGGTTTTCTTTCTCCATTTTTTTTCTGTGAAAACCCAGCAATATTTATGGTTTTAGATTTTTTTCCCTAGAAACTTAATTTTTTCTTAAAAAATAAATCCTTCTTAAAAATTAATTTTTTTTTCTCAAAAATTAACTGTTCCTGGGGCTCGACTCAATGCCTAGGTATTAAATAAGGAAAAAGATCCTTAAAGTTAGGCACTATGAAAGTGATATGAACTACACAGTTCTGCCTCTGAAAACATTAACATGTAAGAGTAAAGTTGCAATAATGGTGTCACAAATGAGTTCTGTTTCTGCTGAATTGTTTTCAGTCGCTTTGTCTTGGTCTGCTCTTGGCAACATATACAAGCACCAAAATTTTGCATCCATGACGTTATCCAAATGTCAGCTATAGAATGAATGAGATCAAGGGACATCTTGTTACTTCACCTGTTATCATTGCCTTTACAGCTGCTCAAGATAAGCAAGACAATATAATAAAAAGAAGGTGATGAGACCTAGACCTCTCCCATCTCCGTTTAAATTAATGCAGCTTGGAGTTTAGCATAGAATTAGTGGGTTTTAAAGCCCAGGAGAGAAGGTCTGGTTAGCTTGTTCAGGCTAGTTAATCATTTAGTTCTTGTCAATTCTTTATTCTTAAGTTGTCTTATCATATTGGTCATGAAGCAGACTGTTGTTAGGTGTCTTTATTCCATACATCTCCGCAGAGTAAGTTATTCCACTCCCTCTGAGAGGTTGCCCAGCATTCTTTGTGCCATAGATGAACTGAGACCCATATCACACAACTCACACTGTATGATGACCCGAATGGGGAGCTCTCAGATTCAGGGTGTCTGTCTGCATGTACACAGTGGGAAAAACAGTGCTTAATCCACCCACACGTCTATGTCTAGCCTACCACTTACCTCCGTGCTCCTCTCAGCTTCTTGTGTCATGAGAACAGAATGTTACTACCACTTGTGTTACTATCACCTTTATTAGTTTCTCACATCTATTCATGTTTGGGTATTACACTTTTAAGCACAGGAAATTACCTCTTTCTGCCCTCTTTCCTTCTACTGACCCTTCTACTGAAAGTCAACAGCTGTCAAACAGAAAAGAAAAGGAAAAATGTTTTTAGCTTAGTGTAGTTTTCTGAATAATGGTGTTTAATTTTTTCTCATCCAGTTGTTTTATTCCCACACTTGTGTACAGCTTTGGCTATTGCAGCTATCATTTCACTTCAGAAGAGAGGTGACCATGGTCCCATAAATATATACTATGTATTATCTTCATCAATGATTTCCTAACTCCATTTTTTTCTTTTTTTTTTTTTTCTTTGTCATGATAAACTTTCCTGGAATTAGAATTTTCAGGTTTCCAGTTTCCTGAAAGGGGAGAATCAAGACCCTTTGCAATTTGACATAACACCATATTTCCCAGGGTGTCCAGATATATAAAATACATATATCCTATATATGTCTCTGAAAATAAATTTGATAGATGTTTCCAGTTACCAGAAATTTTGAAAGGGATTGCTTTCCCTAGGTAAAGCAGAATAGTGCTTGAATATGACTGGAGGCTGCAAGATCACACTCTTAATTTTAACGTTCTATTTTACATATTTAGAATAAATCACATTCTTGAATAATTATACATTTTTTAAGATTTCTATGGAAATGGCATGTTTAAAGCTTTGCATGAAATTCTAGTCTTACTACAGTCCTGTGGCAGTAGATCTGCAGTATATGAGAAACTGTTGTTTAAACATGTTTCAAAATGGCTTTTTGTAGTCTCTTTGCTAACTCATGCTTCTTCTGCCCAAGATCCCCCACGGCAAGTGTTATCTCTGTCTCAGGAATGTCCTGAGAAGATATCAAGAGGTCTTCTCATTGGCCTTTGTTAACCCTTTCCTATTGGCTACTAACTCTTTACCTGATTTGGTTTTTCAGTAAGCCCCTTGAGACCTGTAATTGGTTACTCTGTGAATCCTCCTAACCCTATAAATGTAACACCCCCAACAATAAACTCTCTCTCTTGCCTCCTCTCCATGCCCGGTGTGCTGTCTCTGTGGCTGCCATGGGACCACGTGGGTGGGTGGGGGGGGAGCACCTCTCCCCTCCAGGCTCAGGGCCTGAAGAAACCCCTGGTGCTGGAGTTCCCCCTCCCTATCCACCCTCAACCATCAGAAATGGCCCCTCAGATGGAAATGGAACCAGAAATGGTACCCCAGGGAGGAGATCCAGACAGTCCTATACTCCTATTGGAGTATTCCATCAGTGGTGGCAAGGAGAGATTCCAGCCACATCTACAGTTATAGGCTTTCTGTCAGATAATTTCTACTACTTTTCTCAGCTCTCTGGCAGAATTCTGTCAGCAGACTGGTAAAGTAGTGTACTAGGAATCTAAAAATGGTCCCTAGCTCTGTCACAGGTTTAGTTAGTTTAGGTGAGGTTAGAAAGAGCATGTAAGTTTTACATTCTTGTTTTTTCTTTTCCTTAAATATAAGGTGTCAATTGATTCTAATACTTGATGTTAATGGGACATCATTGTTCCTTTAGATTTTTCATTCCCTGCAACAGAACCTCTTTATTGCTATATGGAATTATTTGGCTGTTGTTTTAATATCAATAAATAGTGAAATAGTGAAAGGCTTTTTCAAGAATAAAAAGAAAGTTTATATTTTCTTATTTAGATAATTCTACAGAATCTGTTCCCCTATCACCCACAGTGTTCCAAGAAGAATAAAAATAGTAATTCTACAAATAAAACCATTACAAATATTTCATAAAATATTACAGGGAATACTGCACAATTCATTACTGCCAAAGCCTTAAACATCTATTCAAAACACTCTTTTGCCACTTTCCCCCAAGCAAGGACACTGTTATAAGTGCTTAAAAGCTGACTATTAGAGAGTCTTCTGTTCTGTTATTGTGACTGTTCTACTTTAAATGAAAAAATCAGATTAATGATTTAAACCTAAATTTCTGAAGATCCAAACTGCTCCAAACAGACTAAAGCTATTGTGCTTTCTCAGCCAAATGCCCACACACCAATTCTTTATCTACATCAGTATTTCCTTTAAAAAGCTTTTCCTTAAATGAATATTCATTCTCTGGGAAAAAAAATAATATCATCAAGGAGCTTTGCTCTTCAACTAATATAAATTTGTATGCAAAAAGACAATAATCTTCTACAGAGACTGGACTTTATGACAGTAAACTTCAGATATAAAAAGTTCACATAGTGTTCTCATGACAACATTTTAATTTAGATAACCAGATGGACCTGAAAAATCATGGATCTTTCTAGGAAAAAGAAAGGTTGGAACAGATGTTTTTGAGAACACCAGCTACCAAAGACAGGATGTCATTATTCTTTAATATAATTAAAGATAAAAAGATAAAATGTGGAGTTTCTCATCTTTTGTAAAAATTGTCAAGACTATATCGTGTATGAAGTTAAAGTAATTCTCAAAGTAGTTTCAGGATAAATGAAGAGGGCCTGAATATTCCCACTTGTAGCACTTCATTAATTTTATTCTTCAGCTTTCCTTACCCAGTGTTGCCTGTCAGCTTCCTTACCAAAACTTGCCTTTAAAGTCTTACAGTTTTATAAAACATAGACTACATTATGTACTAAACTCCATCTAGAAATTTATATGACAGTATAACATATCAAGCCATTGCAAGGAGAATCACAGAATCAGAGAATCACAGAATGAGTAGGATTGGAAGGGACCACAGTGGGTGAGAGCTGATGAAAATCCATAAGTTTGAAAGCCAAAGCATGACCAATTACTCCTAATTGGTTCTTTATCTTTCAGTGACCTTAAACAGGCAAACATTTCTAATAAGTTCAGTGGGGGACCAGACTTACAACCGGCAAAGACAGAAAAAAGGAAAAGCGTTTCTGGCTCAACAGTTATTTCCTGACTACTAAGCTAGGCAAAATAAATCTTAAATTTTACATATGCATTTTTTAGTGAGAATAGCTTTTGATTTTCTGCACATTTTCAGCATCTGTCCAACATATACAGATTTTTTTGGAATCCAGGAGGCTGAGAAGGGAAATAACAGCAAGAAAATTCATGACAGCTTTTTCTTGTTGCACTTCTAGAGCTCAAGCACAGGACATATATTCTGGTGTACTCCGCTTGGAGGCTGGTGATTACATGTCCAAGATGAAAAGCTCCTCTGTATTATGAACCTTTTAGTTACAAATGAGCGTTTTTTGATGCTTATTAAAGTTGACAAGTTAACTCCTGGACGAATTGCTTACAAAGGGAGCTGCTTAAGACTATTAAAATATATACAGTGAAATCCTAGGTGCTAAGTAGAGTTAACATTATTCCAAAGTGTATTTCTTTTTAAAGTGTCTGGTTTAGCTTAAGTTTCTCTCTTTAATCATGTATACTGCCCCAGGCTGCCAAAAAGGCAGCCATCAGCATTGCTTAGTGAAGGCAGCTTAGTGCTGTCAACCATCTTATCTCCCCTGCTGCATGGGCGATAGCTTTTATCTGTGAGTATAAACATTAAAATGGAACTATAATCCTACCTTAGTCCTACACAAGATTTCCAGCTGTTTCTCAGATATGAAGAAACTCCTCCCATTATAGAAAGAATATGTGTCTCTGTGCTTCTTTGTATGTATGTGCGTTTGGGCAGTAAAAATCATGATGAGCAGGAATTTGGAAAAAGAAATTCTACTATAGGAACTTTTTCGAAAACAAAGGAGCCAAGGAGCCAGTTTTATAACAATCTCTATCTAACATATGGAATGCAATTTTAGATACTAAGTATACTAATAACGTGGCACCATGGCATAATGAGTTTTAAAACTTTATTCTCTTTAATATACCATTCTTTTTTTTTCCCAGTCTTTTCCTCCACAGTACCTCAGACCATCAGTTTAAATATGGAAATAAAAGAGAGCAAAGGCACTAGTATATAGTATCCTAAAAGTAAGCTTATGAAACAGAAAGAAAACAATTTTAATAAATATCAGAAATAATTTTACCATTTCTGCATGGGAATCAAAATTTCTTTCCTTCTACGTCATCAGTTGAATACGATAACATTTTCTAAAGCATGTTAAGATTAAATAGGCAAATCTAGAAAATATTATTTTTTTTTCTAAAACCAGGAAAAACGTGCAGGATAGTTTAGAGTTATATTGTCTCCTCATTCCTTTAATATCTTACTCTGTCCTCTTGTCACTGTCCCTGCCTGCAGCCACATCATTATTAGATCCTTTGTGCTACAAAACTACAGTTTGGAACAACCTCCTACATCTTTTTTACTGCAAAAACAGTTCAATTTTTTGTAACCATAAATTATTAATTTCTTACTCTTAATTCTTCTCCTGTTAATAGCATATGAAACTTTACTTTGGGAATAAAAAGAATCCTACTTGTGATCTGGGGTTGACAGAAAAGAAAAAAAGATGAATGGTACTGGTCTGTCTCTCTTTTGCTTTTACACAGTTTCCTCAAAATGGAGTGTAAATCCAGCCAGGGAATAGAGAGTGTGAAGATCTTATCCTTCAAGACAAAAGATTCACATTTCAAGACAGAAGATTCCCATTTTCCCAGTTGACCACTGACTTCCATGGAAGCTTTTGAAAGACTCCTACTTCATTCAGAGATGCTGAATTAAACCCCAGATTGGATGCAAATGATGAAAATGGTTCAACTGAAAGAGGACAAGTAGTTGTCTTAATGTCAACTCAAATGGTTGAAATAGAATTCTTCCGTAAATGTTTATAGGAGTCCTTAAAATATTTCTTTTGGATTATCAAAGCCATACAAAGGGTTCTGATTCCCATTTATCATTAGAAATTAATTGAAACGGGGTATTGAAATCCCTCATGTACAGTTCTGAATATGCAATGCACATAATGTGGATAAGCAGAAATTAATAGGAAATGGCTGCCCCCAATGCACTGAAAGCCTTGATTTTGGCTTTCACCTATATTGAAAAAAAAGTTACTGTATTTTTTTAAGATTTTCAAAATTCTAATGTTATTCTTTAGCATTAAAGTGACAATGAAAAATTCAGCAATAAATTGTAGAAATTTAAACTGTCACATTTTAAAATGTCAAATGTATTTTTATATAGCATGTAGAGATACAGGGATAACCTCTGCTAATTTAACAAGATGGAACACATTTCTAATAAAAAAATACACAGAAAAGTATTATTACGTTTAATAGAATCTCTATGCTTTTTCTTTTTTCTCACTTAATACCTTTCAAGGAGCTCTGATTGCAGCAGTTTTTAAGCCTCTGTAGAAGCATTTGACATTCTTACTATGGGATTTGATCCAGAAATGTGCCCTCAAATCAAGACAAGTCTCATCAGACTGGAATTGTTACTGTCCTACCTCCCTAAAATCAATAGTTTATACCAACTAGATTAGATCAGACTAGATATATAAACTGTTCCTGGTGTTATTGCTAACTGCACAAAAGTATCTCCGTTAAACTAACTAAATAAAAAAAACCTTGACCATTTCAATTTGCAATTCACTCTCTTGATGAAAAAAACACCCTATCCACTCTATTTGCACTGAATACTTTATATATGTGAACACAAAACCAGAATTATCAAGTTATTCTACCCCTATTAAAATCAGAAAAAAAAAAAAATCCCTTTCTCTTTCTTCAGACCTTAGATCAAGTCCTTACAAGCACTTCCAGTGAAAACAATGGAACTGCTCATGTTAGGATTTGGCCAGAACTTTTAATAATTATTCGGATACCATCTGAAGAAAAAAATATGGTGGAATTAAAAAAAAGTTTCTATTTTTAATCAAACTCACATTTGGTTTTTATATTGTAAAATCTTACCTTGAGATGATTAAAATGAAACAAATTGTTAAAATAATACCCAACTTCCTAGTGATACTGAATGAGGAGGAAATTTTTCACTGAAGAGATAATTGGCATATTTAGCTAATCTTTTATTAATGTAGCACAATTGTAATATACATCTTGTCTCAGAAAAGTCAGCATGGAAATTTTTATGTCATTATGCTATGGCTCCACTTTTTAATAATTCTCTGTAGATTCAGTTTTTTTCAACAAAAATGAGATTTTTCATTTTTATGTGTGCTGTATACTCCACAGTACTTTTGAGTGAAGAAAGAGCAGGTTCCTTTTGGTACTATATCTTTATGGAACACACTTCTATTGTGGGAACTACGCAAAACTTTCAGTTATACATATTAATCTAAAGAAAAATAATAGTAATAATTACCCTTTATGCTTTTGATATGTGACATTTTATTCAACATCATGTTTTATGAAATGTGTAAAAAAAAATGTTCTCAACCACAAAAAGTCACTGGATTACCAAGAGGTTTATAGCATCTCAAAAAGCTATAAAAGTATCAATTATAATTCTTCAGTACATTAATATGAAAAATTTGACTGCTAAATTTGCAATCAGTATTTCAGAATAACAGCTTTCTCCAAGAGTATAGCAGTTCATGTTGTAAGATAATGATAGATATATATATACTTGACAAACTGTTACTGGACATAAAGAACAGTCAAAGATTCCTTACTTATGGAAGGACAAAGAAAAATTCCTCGCTCACCCAAATTTAAAGAGAGTCAGACTAAGTAATGTCCTCGAGTGTCCCTTCCAGTGGTTTAGAAGGATTGCAAACAACCAGAAGGAAAATAGTGTTAACAGAATCCATTCCATATTTTAAATATAACCACCCAGGACAAAATTTGGAGAATCTTGTTAGTGCTACATGAATACTCACATCATACGATCGATAATGTCAATACCATTGCAGTTCTGCACTGATTTTTTACTGTCTGGACCATAAGTATTCACATTAATTTGGAATCAAATTCTCCAAATCTTTGAGCATCCAGAAAGGACACATCATCTAGGAACAACAAATACAGTGTTACATATCATTGGTCTTAATAATTAGATATTATATGTATGAAATTTTGTTTTTAGACTCATAGAATGCTTAAGGTTAGAGGACACCTCCTGAGATCATCTAGGCCAAACCTCTGCTCAAAGCAGAGTCATGATATTCCAGATGCATTTGCACAGCTGCTGAGCAGAGGGAAAGGATCACCTCCCCATGGCCTGTTTGCTACCTGCCTGCTAATGCAGCCCAGGATGCAGTTAGCCTTATTTTCTGCAAGGCTTATTGCCGACTTCTCTTCAATTTGCTCTTCACCGTGTCCCTTCAGTTGTCCTCTGCAAAGCTGTTTCCTAATCAGTCAATCCCCATCTCTTACTGTTGCGTGGGATTATTCTGCCCTAGCTGTATGAAATTGCCTTTACTTTTTCCTTTCCATGAAGTCCCCATCAGCCCATCTTTCCCAGGTT
Source organism: Lepidothrix coronata (assembly GCF_001604755.1). Taxonomy (NCBI): domain Eukaryota; kingdom Metazoa; phylum Chordata; class Aves; order Passeriformes; family Pipridae; genus Lepidothrix; species Lepidothrix coronata. The sequence continues at coordinate 5,767,347 of NW_016690206.1, read as the reverse complement.
GTCTAGATCACAGTAGCAGCCCTGCCCTCCAGCATAATCCCAAAATTCAGTATTTACAGTGAAGTTTCTAAGGGTACATTCCATTTCATTTTATATTCCATGTCATTAATAAAGTCAATCAGAGCTTTGGTGCCAGGATCAGTCCCTAAGGAATATCACTAAGCGAAGAGATGGCAGACATCATTTGAAATTTCCATTCACTTTGTAGTCCTCTTGTCCTGTCCCTATCTCAACAATTTTCCTATTATGACTCCATGGCAGATGGGATCTGAAGTCAAGGAAAACAACATAATTTTCTGTTTGTTTGTTTGTTTTGTCCTTTACAAGATAGAGGGGAAAATATGTTTCAGCCAACTCTGTTTGTGATCAAAAACTAGAAGTGAGGGATAACCATGAAAAAATTATATTTTTCTGGATTGCTGATGTAAAAAAACAGAAAATAATCTATCAGCTTCTTCTTCATTAACCTGAAGTCTACATTCAACAAAAATGTTACTTATCAAATATTGATAAGTAATAAAAATTATAAAAGACATGTTAGCACAGATGACATGCACTTTCTGTTAAGCATTCTTAACTGTTTACTTTTCTTGGCCAATTGGAAATAATTCTAGAACAGCACAAACAGATTTAAATTGGGCTACGACAGTTCCCCACTTCCTCCCCCTTCTTTTGTAGCAGCTCCAGCATTCATTTGGCCTTCCAATGAATCAATTGCATTTACTGAGCTTGCAGGAATCTTTTCTATTTCTTTTTTGGGTTAGTTTTCTGCTGAGTTTGCAAGTGAACTGACACATCAGAAAGCCAAGATAAGCAAATGTGCCAGAGCAAAGGGTGCACTGACATTTGTGCTTACTTAAACTCTCATGAAACTGCATCCTGAATTAGTATCCCAAATATAATGCTAGTCTACATATTTGAAATTCTATGTTTGTCTATATATTATGTTTATTCTTTCTGTTTATTATTACAGTAGCAGCTAGAAGTCAGTTAGAACTGCCTGTGAGGTATTATTCAAATGAAAATTTCAGGAAAAAGTCACCATCCAATTGGCCATGGCAAAGGAAAGACAGAAAAACAGAAGTACAGAATCTTCTCCCTATAGTGTCAGTATCTTAAATGAAAGCAGAGCTCAGGTCTCTTAATTCAATTTTAATGTTTGGCTGCTAGAGAGAAAACAGGTATGTGTGCACTTCCTGCTCAGAAAAAGTCAGCTCCCTGCATATGAGCACTGGACTTGTTCTCCTCCCTGGCTCGGAATTATCTTCTAAATACTGATAAGGTTTGGCAATCCTCAACAAAGTCAATAGCAAAACTAGTAATTCACTTCCAACTCCAACCCAATCTATTCTATGATTCTATGAATTTATTTTAATAAAACAGTATCTACTGAAGCTTGGAGTGCAAACAGATAGGTCTCCCTCTGCATGACGATCAGTGCGAGGCAAAGGTTAAAAGTCAAGGAATAATAAAAGACCCACTATCTTAAACACGATTCAACTTAAAGTGGACTCTGCTGAATAATATTTATTTATTCACAAAAATAAACATGGGATCTTTCTAGTTTGGGTTTTCTTTTTTTTTTTTTCCTTCAGCCTAATTTGTTCAATAAATTACTAAACTTAGGGAAATGCTGTTTGGGCTTTTGAAACCCTGGCTACATGGAGTTAATGTAGGAGTTCATTTTAATGCTGGAACTGTATTTTACTATGTCTCCAGGAGGATAGATAACCAGAAGCATTGAAATCCATGAAAATGCTCTTTATCAAGGTTTTGGATCCTCAGGGACGGCCCCTGTGTGAGGTGGCCGGGGCTGCCCGGCCCGGACCCCGCCGGTTCCAGCGGCCCCAGCGCAGGGCACGGCTGAGCCCCTCAGCCACGGGCGGGCGGGAGAGAGCCCCGGGGAAAGCCTGGGCAAGGGAGGGCAAAACGTTGCCCGGGCTGAGGGAGGGGAACCGGGTGAGAAACAGCCCTGCAGCTCCCCAGGGCAGAGCGGGAGGAAGGCAGAAGGGGAGGAGAGACCCCAGCAGGGATGGCGTTGCGGCCATTTGAAAAATACTGAAAGTTAATTATTAAAAACACTGATACTATGGAACATTTAAGTTCTCCAAAAGATGCTCATTCTTTGAAAGGTTGAAGGTGGTTTGAGAAGCAGAAATACTGAATTACATTAGAAATTTAAAATTCCTAGAACTAATTTCTATTTTGTGTTTGCTTTACCATTCAAAACTGAATGATATCATCTATAAAGTCAATAGGACATAAAACCACTTTTAATTCACTGATTGATAGGAATGCATTTAAGTGTATACTTAAGAGATTAAGCCTATATTTACGAGATTAAACCTTCACTGCTGAATTACAACCTTGTTGGAACTTTATGGCAATAGTAGCATCATTGATTTTTGACAGGGATAGTTAATTAATGTCTTAGAGGAGCAGGTACGATTTTCAAGCTCATCATAATAAAACATTTCCCTAATTATTTAAATCTGAAACGAAAGTACATTGTATTATATGAATTCTCTGCGGTGTACATCTGTAAAGAAGATGGGCCAGTCTAACCCGGCGAGCATTAAAAGTAGTTCTTAACAATACCCCTCTGATTTTTCGAATTTCAACTTGCCAATGATCTTGAACAAAGTAGAACTACATCGATGATGCAAGAGAAAGAGCGTGTCCTCTTATAAACTTCCAGAGTCTTTTCCAGGAGTACATCCCAGGGCTACCAAGCCAACAGCAGCATGTACATTAATATTGAAGGGGCTTAGGTTTCACGATGGCATCTAGAAATCACCGTTATAATAGAAAAGTTCCATCTGAAAAAAGAAGATTTTCCTTTCGATGTTTATCACCTTCCTAGGAAGGAAAATTGGTCTGGATGACTTTTTGGGGGAAAGAAACATAGGGACAATTGCCAGAGAGTGTGGGATCATAGTTGTTGACTGAAGCTTATTTGAGCACTGCAGTAATACAATGATAGATAAGTAGCAAATATTACCTGAACTTTAAATGTGTGAACTTTAAAATTGAGGCTGGATGTCTTTGTCAGCATATCTCCTAATACCACAGGTTTTTTGTTATGGTGCAGGAATTAGGAAATACAGCTCCTGAGGCCGAACAATGTCCGAAGGTCAGACTAGTTCATTGCATTGTTCTTACAGCATGTAAAAATCTATGAGAGTATGAGCTTTGGAACTGAACCTTGCATACCAAAGTATTTGTTCTCCTACATATAAAAATGAAGCTCCTTTATGTAAGAGGCTTGACATACCAGAATAAAGTGCATCAGGCTGCTTTCTGAAATATTATATATTGGATCCATTGTGAGAAAATTACCCTTTATATCTCTGGCTTTATATCTCTGGCATAAATTGCCAGGCTTTGCAAAAACTTCTGAACTCTTCCTTACTATGATATAACCTGCTGTTTTAAAAGATACTGTGCTACTTCATTGTTACAGCACTGAATTTTAATGTGTATTTGATAAAATTTAAGCTGCAATGGCACTTAACACTCTTGTACTTTACAATTATTGCACCTGAATTTGTACTTGCATATTTTATTAGTTACTCATTTTGTTGCAGTTTGGCACTTGCAAGTTGCTAGCAAGAGTTTGTACTGTATTTGATTACACAGTTAGACAAAACAGTTTAGCACAATATAGTGTAATCAGAACTCAAAAAATCAACTTAGCCTTGATCTTGTAAAATCATAAGTGGTCTAAATGTACAACTTGCCCTTTTCAAGTAGACATTCTGCAGCAAGAATGTGCATAAACAGCTCTTTTATTTTTTTCCTTCTTTAAAGAATGACAAGATAAAGCCTGTGTGAATGTTCTCTGGGGGAATTTAAAAAAATTAAAAAGAAATCTGAGTAATTTCTGATCCAGAGCATATAGAGTGCTGGGAATTTTCAGTGCAAAGTTAGAGAAGAAGGACTGGAGAAAACTAGATGAGTAAAACTGAAAAAGTTCAAGTAGAGCTCTGTTTGGAGTTTTATTTTACAAAAGATCTTTTTGTCCCTCATCAGCAGACACTGATTCCATAATAGTCAAAACTCACCAGGAAGAGAGTTAAGGGACATGTGCTGAAATAGTGTATGTTCTTTGGGACTAGGATAGAACTACTTGGGTTTGGAATCAGTTCCTTTCTCAGTCCTTACTGATAGCTAAAGGATCAGAGAATGTGACTTTATGTTTCAATGAGTGCAAAGGTCACCTGGTCAGCCAGGATGGGAAAAAAAATTACAGTGGTGATCACTTGATTTTCAAGAGATAGCAAAGGGGCTGAACAAGCCTGATCCATAAAAATAAATCAACAAGTAGCTACAATATTTGTGCAATAATCAACTCTGACTTTCCCACTTCCTATATCAAGACCCTCCTTACCAGGATTTTTGATATTTTCACTTCTGCATAATTAATCTCTAAAATCTCCAAATCTTGCTCTCTTCACTCTCCTGAAGAAATGGAAAAACTTTCAAAGCTTGAAAATGCACACAGAAACAGGAAACATTTCCAACACAGCCCTAAGGACTGAGATAACAGGAAAAAGAAATCTTTTAGTACTGGACCTGAATCCCTGAAGCTATCATAACTGAAGTCCTAACAAAAATTCAAAGTCGCATTGCTTGTTATTATCAGTAATTTTTGCACTGATAGTCTGAAGAAACATCTGAAGCTTTGCTTTCTTTTTCGAAGTTTATCTGAGTCTCTTTAATCTGGCTATGCATTTTTCAAAACAGATTTTCAAATGTGATTGTAATTTCTTGTTTTAGAATAGATAAAAAATAAGGCAAGATCACAGTTTTTCAACACTTTATTTTCAGATTTTTGCTCTTGATCTCGAGAAACAAAGAAAACTAAGTGTAACACAATTGTCTCAATCTCTAAAAGCTTTAGCATCATTTTGAAGATCCAACACAATTTCAACCTTAGAATATTTGTTAGCATGAGGAAGATTACATTATGGAAGAAAAAACTGACTGTTTTGAAAGATACATCTTAAAGTAACTCTTAGATCACTTGACCACCAGTGGCAATTTCTGCTGCTGTTACTTAAGGTCAGATATCACTAAAGTAGGTGGCAGTCTTCAAACTTGTCTCAAACACAAGTGTCATATGAAATAACTACTATTTCAATTTTCACAGATTTCACAGAATATTTTGGGTTAGAAAGGACCCACAAGGGTCATCTAGTCCAGCTCTTAAGTGAATGGCCCACAGGGGATTGAACCTGCAACCTTGGTTTCAGTAGCACCATGTTCCAACCAACTAAGCTAACTATGAGCTCCACCAAAATAAGTCCTTACTGCAAGTGTTTTTCATCCTCTTGGAGGAAGAAATGTTATTTATTTATATTTATATAAATATAAACAAATATAATTTCTTTATTTATTTTATTTATACAGACAATTTTATTTACAGTGCATTTTACATAGAAGTGTTAATGGCCTTTTCAATCTCTCTTTAACCTAGAGCTATAAATACAGGCTAAATTGAGAAGCTGTCAGTTTTTCTTGAGAAGCTGTCAGTTTTTCTCTAGAGTTACATTGGCATAACTGTGTCAGCAGTGCTTCAGAGCAGACAGTGTATACACTAGCAGAAGGAATTTCTCCCTCAGTAGTTTTACTACCTCCATGCAAAATATACTATAAGCTGGCAAACCTATTCTCTAGAAAAGCAGCATTAATATAATGGTTTTCCCCACAGAAGAATGATTTCATCTGGGGTATGGTTTTCTTACATTATATGCTGACAAAACTAGGCAGTAAAACTTTTGGATCGAGCTTAGGCATTTGTCCTTGCTTTCTTGGTCCATTTCCATCTATCTACCATCTTCCTGTCAGCAACTCTGTCTAGCCAGTCTGAGTAGAAGGAGCCTAATTTAAAATCAATAAAGAAGAACAGAAAAAAAAAAATATCCATAGGCATGCTTAAGCTTTTAGACAGCTGAATGCCATGAATTTCCTTATTTGTCTCTCCAGCCACGATTTGTCTTCCTGCCATATATTAAACCATGTATATTAATGTTTCCAGATATGTTTCCTAAACAGTGTGTAATAAAAACAATAACTGTAGTTCCTAAACCGATAAGTCTACAATTCACGTTTAAGTTAGGGAAAAAACAAAAGAGGGTGGAATCATATCTTTGCATTTCTTGTAGTATCAACAGTAAAAACAAAATACTTACAAGCATAATTGGTGAATGTGGCTAGTGGGATCCTTAGCTAGGTTATTTCAGCAAGAGCACTGAAATACAGTCTCTGTTGTATTTTCTTGATATCCGTATAAAGAAGAACAAGATTTCACTCAAAACAGCCATGAAAATCTTCATGTCTTTCAAGGGCCTCTCTGTCTTTACATATCTCTATACATTTTTAGCAAAAAATAAAATGTAGCTAGTTTGCATAGCAGACTGATATTCATGTTGTGTGATTTCCTGTGCTTATTGCAATGTTCTAGCTGTAGTATGTTGGTATTTCTGTTGATGTACCCATATCTCCAGGCAGCTAACACTTCTCAGAACGGCCTACTGAATGAAGTGTGAGAAGTTTGTGCAGTTCCAACCTCAAGTGTCTCTCAACTATCCTGTAATTTGTTACATTATTGGAGTTATCTCATTTCATGGTATTAAGCCATTTCCTCAGGCACAGGATGCCTTTTTTCCAGACTTGTTCCTTTGAGATCTAGGCAGCAAATTTGGGTTTAATCCACTTCCATCTTCATCGCAGTTTTACTGGAAGCAGCTGTTACCCCTTCTTTAACAGTTTTCTGGCTGTCAGGCAGCCTCAGGGACCCACCATATGACATCCATTCTTGGTTCTAAATATACACCTGCACAATGTGTTTTCTTGGGGCAAGAGTAGAGCAAAGGGACTCTGGCTTCATTTTGCACAAGTGTATTTTCATCACTTGAATGAAAAACTTTTATTTATTCCCTGCAGTTATACTTAACCACTTTTCATCTTTTGAATAGAAGGGTTAGTTCTTTTAGTACAGTCTGAAAATGTAGTACAGTTTCACTGCCTATTTTATTAGACATAAACATCAACACTGCAAAATGTGAATGCATTACCCCTTAAATTTAATTTCAGCTTAATACAGAACATTTAGGCAAGTTTGGGTTAAAAGAATGAGAGAGCCTGTGGACATAACCCATGAGGTTTGACCTAACTATCGTATTATTAGAAGAAAAGATGCGTGTAAAATGGCAACATTTTTGCAGAACAGAGTATAACAGTAAGATTAAGCATGATAGTGAACGTGTCAGCCATAAATATAAAAATGTCAAAAAGTGAAAGAAAATTTTCTAGTATGATAGGGAAAAAAAAGATAGTAACAATACAGAAACCTGTTATTACATTTTTAGTTTCCTGGACTGTATGACAGACTAATGGGTTATACTAACGGAATCAAGAGTGAAGGTTAGAGAACAACTCTTCACTAAAAAAAAAAAAAAAGAAACAAAAAGAAAGTAAAAGTCTAGAATAATAATACTTGTCAGGGAAAAGGTAATTCTAAATAGATGTGATACATATTACTACTTGCTAAGTTGAAGAGTGAGTTTATGTTTATTTTACTTGTACAAGGTTGTCTCAGTCTTTATAGACATGCACTCAAGTCCATACAGTGCAAAAAATAACCAATATTTTAAAGAGGGTGAAAGACCTCTTTAAAGGTAACCTTGAGGTTACTCAACACCTTAATAAAAAAACAAGTAGATGTATCAAATTAGGTAGCTCTATAGTAGCTTATCAAAAATATTCTTTAGTCACAGTATTGGGAAAATGCATACTTATAAGATGCTGATATTGGATATTGAAGATGGAACTGACAAAAATTATTAATCAGAAGATTATCTTCTCTATCCCTGTATTTTCAACTGTGACATGCAGAAAAATGGAACTTATACATTCAGATTATTTTTTTAGACCTTCTCTTTCATAGTAAAACAAATTTCTTTTATTATTAAAAACAAGATTTTTTTTTTCCCGGATAAGAGTTAGTGTTAATTTGACTCTTGTAAGCTGGTTTTTGGCAAATATTTCCATAAGCTATCCTGCCAATATCTGCTATTTATAGAGTTGTGGTGGGGAAGAGTTCATATAATTAACTACAAATCTTGACATTGTTCCTCTTGTTTAAAAAGATTGTAATCCAGTCAGTGAACAACAGCAATAGAATATGGCATATGGCTTAGGCAGTACCATAGAAGGAGTCAAAGATAAAGGTGAGGCAAATAATTGTGAACTGCTTGAAAAAGATATACTGAGCTGCAGTATGGGTTAGGCCTGATCATGCAGAAGTATAGATCTATTGTTCTATTTTCGTGACCAGGCTGACCTGGTTCTATTTTCGTGACCACTATTTACATAGCATAAGTGATGTCAGAGATCTGTAAAAATAGCTCAGAGCATACATCTATTCCTGCTTAAGCTCTGAGCACCTTCATCCACTACTTATTTTCAAGAGCCTAGTAGAAATCCATTATGATTTCTGAGATCCTGAAGGCACAGAGCAGGTGTTATTCTCCTTTAGAAAGCTGATCAAGTGCATGTTAGAAAATGTAAGCAACGACAAGTAAAAAAAAAAATCTAAAGTCTATCCAGTTGGTGCTTAAAATAGCTAAAGCCCAAACAACCACGACCCTCAAAAGAAAATAAAACCAAACCAAAAGATCCATAAAAGAACTGGAAGGATTCTTTCAGTGTACAAACAGCTCTAACTGAATGGACAAAATGGCCAGCCTAAACAGCTGTTGCTGCACTGGGCGATTCACAGTAAGCCTCAAGACACACTGTTCTGCGTGTGTTTTGTATTAGAGGAATGATGTGGAACACCATTTGATGGGGAATAAATGTCTGAACACAGAAAATATTTTCACTTATTCTTAGAAGTCCAACCAAGTCATATCCAAGAAAAACTTGTTTCACTGAGTAATATGCTTTCAAGAATATTGAGGAATTCTCTGTCCTTAGCATCTCTTTCTCTTAAGAGTATGTGATTTGTAGAAGATTTGAAACCTTCAACTTCCTCTCCAAAGTTAGACCCATTTAAGATAAGTTCAAGTGGGTAAAAAACCCCTAAAATCATCAGTTATTATCCGTAGTCATTCTTAAAATGGAGCCCAATACAAAAATGAGTGAAAGTACAAGTGCATATTGTTGAAGTATTTCACACCCAGAGTCAGATTTCAGGATGAACAAATCAAAGGAGTAGAGCTCAGATCAGCTCGAGTTACACTTCTAATTTGGATTTGTGAACCTAGATGTCTGGGCTGAGGCTGTGGTCTGGAATTTTTCCACAGTTCTGTTCATCTTTTCATTTGGGCTGACTGTTAGCAGAAATAGGAATACATGGCTAAATTAATTGTAATTTTCTGGTTGCCAATACTGCTAGCTTTAATGATCAAGTCTATTTGCAAGACCTACCAACAGTATATTCATGTACTTTTTATCTCTTTACATCAAAGACTTTCAATTTACCTTAGCATACGTCAGATACGTAGCTACACTATTTATTGATTCCTCACTTCCACCCACAAATGGCCCATAAAACCTCTCGAAGCAAAGAATATGATTTACAAGGCAATCTCAACAAGAAACAGAAAATGGTCTCATACATTCAAATGCCCCTGTAAGATCAAGTAAATACATTGGGCAAAATATAAGTTGTTTTGTACGAGTCTGAAGTGTACTTCAAGCACTTTTTTAGTTATAGAGATCATCAGGTGACCTAGTCTCAGATTTAAAAATTTTTGTCAGGGACCAAAATCAGGGTAATGAGTGTTTCTTGTTTACCCATAAAAATAATGCAAGGAGATATGTAATTGGTAAGCTTAGCTTTGTCTTGGGCAGGGTCCACTTCCTGCAAAAATCGTTGTACTCTAGATTCAAGGAGCCCAAGTTACTTGGAACAACATACTCCACTGCATGTAGCATAGAACAGAAATGTTTAAAGGGTGCTGTTTTGAACAGTGATTCAATTCCCATACATTTTGAAGTAGATTAGTGGAGTCACAAGTTGGCATGCAATGTAAGAACCAAAAGTATTAGCTTTCTGTTAAGACCATGGCAACCATGAATATGAAGAGAAAAGTCCTCAGGAACTTGACAGTACTACTACCAAGGAAAATTTTGCACTGTGATACTCTTCTTGGCCTGATAATATTACTTTCATGATCAGCCTATAGCTCCATATGAAAATAGGGAAAAATTATACTAAAGACTATGCACATTTCTTACTCATTGTCAAAAATTATCCTATCACATCTTTTTCTAGAAGTCGAAAAAATAAGTGAAGTTTGCTGAATTGTATTCAATATGTAGTATGTCCTGTGTAGTCACATCTAACACAACATCAGGTGTTTGACTCTTGTAAGAAGATGTGCAGTGGTGCTGATTACCAGGAATCCAAAATGTTAAAGAGTAGGAGACTGAATCCCAGATCCTAAATATATGTTTGGGTATCTAATAAAAGTCTTGTACTGGTTTTTGACTGTGTTAATTTCCTTCTTAGTAGCTAATATGGGGCTATGTCTTGGATTTGTGCTGGAAACAGTGTTGATAATACAGAGATGTTTAGTTATTACTGAGTAGTCCTTGCACAGAGTCGAGGCTTTTTCTGCTCCTTACACTGCGCCACCAGCGAGGAGGCAAGGTACGTGAGGAGTTAGGAGGGGACACAGCTGCGTCAGCTGACCCAAAAGTGATATTCCAGACCATAGGGCATCATGCTCAGCATATAAAGCTGGGGAAGAAGAAGGAAGGAGAGGATGTTCAAAGTGAACAAGTACTCAAGTAGACAAATGTTTACTCAAGTAGACAAATGAGAATGATAGAGCCTGGCTTTCCTGGAGGTGGCTCAACACCTGCCTGCCCATGGGAAGTGGTGAATGAACTCCTTGTTTTGTTTTGCTTGTGTGTGTGGCTTTTGCTTTCCCTGTTAAACCGTCTTTATATCAACCCATGAGTTCTCTCACTTTTATGCCTCCAATTCTCTCCCCCATGCCATCAGGTGAGGAGTGAGTGCGCAGTTGCGTGGGACTTAGTTGCTGGCTGGGTTTAAACTATGACCTGTTGTTTACAGATGATAAGATGTGTAGTTTTCTGTCACTGGAGTGGGTTTGTGGGTTCTTTCCCAAAAAATGTCTAAAAAAATATTTCAATGTTAAATCTCGAAAAAGATATTTAACAACAAGCTCAGTGGAATTCTAATTAACACAATGCAGTTTATCAGTGCTCCTAAGACTCAGGATATTAAAAAAGTCAAGCTAGGTGTGTAAATAATGTACTTGCTAACAAGAAATTACTTAGTCCTAAGAATGATTGGTTTAAAGTGGTGGAATGATGCCAAAAAGGTGAAGATATACTACAGAGGAAGTATAATGAAAGATAATGGGGAAAATATGAAGAAAAATAAACATATTAATGCATCATTAAAATTTTCATTGCAGTAGATAAAGCATGCTAAACATCAAGCTATAAATAGGTAAAGTTATGTAGGTTAATTTTACTCAAGAGACTCTAGAATAATTTTGGATTTTAATTCTTAAACAGCAAATATGTTTGGTTTTTTTTTAATGTCAGGTTTAATCCTAAATGATACCATTCAGGAATCTGTGGCAAAACAGCAAGATACATTCAGTGATGTCTATGATATCCCAATGACTAAATGTGCTGTATAGACAAATGCACATTGTATTAATTTTTTATATCCTGCGGGCAGAATTTAATACTTCTTTTCTTTAACTTTCAACTCTAAACAGCAAAAATAAATAAAACAGCTGTATACAGCATTACATGTAGATGAAAAGAGTTCCAATTCCATTTACTTTCTTATTTTGGGAGGTATAAAGGGATAAAAATCAAAGGAAACCTCTCAACACTGGTATTATCAGATGATGAAACTTTTTTGAGGGAGATTACAAATGATTTATAGAGGTCAGCAACAAGTAAAATTTCAGGAAGGTTTTAACATTAATCAACTGTCTTAAAACTTTCTGGTAGTATAAAAAATATATGATTTTAACCAGCTATTCCCTCTTGCTGAGTCCATCGTTTACTCATTGTTCTGTTTGATTGCCACTTTGAATTAAACACTTTTTCACACCATTTGCTGTGCAGATGGCAAAGTGCTCCGCGAATGACAGAGCTGAAACCCCAGGAGCTCCAAGCAGTGCACTGGAAATACATCACGATGAGCAGATACCTATTATCTACTCTTGAATTGGCTGTAATCTCCTCATCCAAATCCTTGTCTTTCTGCTCTTCCCTTTGACTTTTCTCTCAGAATGCACTACCTCTGTACCTTTTTTTAGAGGGATTTGGAGAGGAGATCTCTGTCAAAGTCTAGACCACCCTCCATAAAGTTCAAGAGTTTGACAATTTGCACTTCTCGCTGCCTGGCAGCCAGCAGTGGGTATCGTCTCTTCTGTGCTCTCATCTGTGAACATGTTTGTCAATGGTATGAGAGAAAAAGATGCTTAAAGCAGCTGCAGAGCAAGTCCTGTGGTGCTCCTCATGCCCCCGGGCCATCCAGATTCTACCAATTGCTGCTTTGGAAGATGGGTACAGGAGCAGGGACATCAATTCACTTTTCCTGCATGTATCCTCCTGATCCTGTGGGTTTCACACCTCCTTTACAGCTACACTCATTTCTCTCAGCTTTCATATCTTGCTATCAGCTTAAGCTGTTGTACCAGATTTTCAAATGGTCATTTTCTAGCCAGATCTCAAGAACTGTAGTCTATTACCCTGCTCATTCTCTCCACCTTTGACAGTTAACCATATTCTTCTCCATGATATATTCTCTGTGTTACACTGACTTACAAGTCTGTGCCCTTTCCCATATCTCCTCCTAGCTTTTTAGACACTCATTACTTACTGTGTCTTTTAAAGGTTTTCTTCAAATTCCTATGTTTCCTAGAGTTCAGTCACAACTCTTCATTTTCTATACTTTCATAGGTTAACTTCAATCAGAGCTACAGATTTAACTGAATATTCTGTGGGCAATTCTGCTTTAATTCCATATTCCTAAAGTATATCTTAAATTCTCAGCTTGTCTCTCTAACATAAATAACTATCACTTCAGCTTGCCTTCTTTCTCCCGGCTTATTTGCCATCCCTCCCCTCACTTCACACTTCAATACTTACTTTGGCATCATCAGATTTCGACATATCTCACCATCCACAAATCAAGGTTCCGTTAAATATGTACAGATTTTCTGTATACTGTTTTCAACTTTAGCTTTTGATAAAATGGCAGCTTGCCATCTCCTTGCAACACCTTTCACAGGTATAAGAACAGAATAATTTTCAACTTCTGTCCTTTGGAATGACACTTAAGAAATTTCATCCCAGCTTCCCTTTTGCCCATTTCTCTACTGGTTGTGTCTTTTCCATTATATCAAGCATACTATTGATTTTTATCCCCAGAACTCTCCAACTACTTCTCTATTGATTTATTTAAAAGGAAAACTTTGCCTTCTCTTTCTACAGAATAATTTTCTTTAACATCTTCTTTGGAATGGTCTATAAACATCTGGCTTTATCATCCTTTAAATACATCTTAAAAATCCTTCTTTTTAAAGACATCTTCAATGAATGGGCTTATAGGAAAGATGGGAACAGACTTTTTAGTAGGGCCTGTTGGAATATGACAATGGATAATGGTTTTAAAATAGAAGAGGGCAGCTTCAGACTAGAAATAAGGAAGACATTTTTACAATGAAGTGGAAGAGGTGAGGGTAGTGGAACACTGGAACAGGTTGCCCAGAGAAGTAGTAGATGCTGCATCCCTGGAAACATTCAAGATCAGATCAGACAGGGCTCTGAGCACCTTGAGCTAGTTGATGATGTCCCTCCTCAGTGCAGGGGGTTTTGGACTAGATGACCTTTAAAGATTCCTTCCGACCCAAACTATTCTATGATTCTATAACATTAAAATTTTTGCTTCTGCTGTACCAAGATGAATATCTTGTGCTCTTCCAATTGACTCACATCATTACATCTTGTTATATTCTGTAAATTCTTTGAAGCTTGGGTGGCCTTTCCATTTTGTTTGAGGTCAGTATGTCCCTGGTTCATGACAATATTCTTCACCCTCATGAAATGCCTCCCAAAATTGCTCCTTTGACTGGGCCATTGTTCTAGGAAAAGTCCATAAAATGTTTATCATTTTCTCAAGGATTTAATTTACTACTTAGCGAATTTTTTTCCAATAGAATAACATATTTTAGTACAGATTTCTGAAGCAAGGTTTCAGATTTATTACATGCGAGAGTTATTATCTGGAGACAAAAAATTAAATGCATAATGGGCACTCCTATGTCTGGACTGCAGAACAGAACTGGAAGCTGATCTTGGCTTACTGGGGAGTTCTCAGAGACAATTCATACAAACAAGTGACTGCTTATGGGCATAAGTGACTGTCTGTGTGCACTTTATGTAGTAGTGGAATACTCTACCGTGTCCTGCAGAAGAGAATGAGCTCAAACAAAGTGCTAAGGGAGAAGAGACCTGCATGAAAAGTTGAAAATAACCTGCTGCTTTTTTTGCTAGGGGAGAAAAAAAAGACCAATAAAAAACACTGAATAAAGAAATGAAAGATCTAATTTACAGATTTTAAAAAATGAAATAGACTTGAGTCCATCTATATTCACAGATAGAAGCAATAAGTCAAACCTGGTACTGTGGAAAATTGTATAAACTTATACAATTGAAAAAAATGCTTGTAAAATTATTTCTATCACATTTAGAAAAATTGACACAAAAAAGATCACCTTCAAAAACTCTCTTGTTTGTAGGGACTTACAATTAATGATAGACTATACCTTTTTTAAAAATCTTTTTTTTAACAGAAGTGGTATGGGATATGAGCATATTGTACTGTTCTCCTCTCCTTCAGTATAAATATAGATTCTGAAAAAAGGAATCATTAAAAAGTCATTTAAAATTTTGGAGTTTTTTTGTTTTTCTTATCTCAGAGGAAATTATGATCTACAAGTTGAAGCAGAAAAAAAAAGGTTAAAGAAGTGTGTCTAACATTTGCGGTAAATACTAATATATGTAGTAAATAACCTGGAAAAGAAATTTAGAAGTGCAACCACAGTAATTAGCAGTGACTTAATTTACAGCTATTGCAGCAATGAAGTACCTGGGAGGTTGTTTTTGTCAGACTCCTAGCTCAGTGAGACAGGTTTCCTCTTCCTTAGTATGCCACCCGTGGGGTCCTGTTAGGAAGAGAGAACTGCGTAAAACTATATCTACTGACAGGATTCTTTTCTAAACAAAGTCTGAGCAAATTCAATCTGAAGCCTTCTTGTGCTTAATGAAACAGCCTGCATCTTCTTTTCAGGAAATTCTGCCTCCTGGTGCCTCACATTGTGTAAGGCTATGATTGTCAGCATTGATTTTGCTGTTTGCCTATTTTAAAGAAACTAGCAGTAGGGAAATCTAATATCTTGTTTATTTCAAGTACCCCATCAGCTTTGCTTAGGTCTAGAAATTAATCAGAAGTACTATGCACCATTACTCGGCATCCCAACAGGAAGGAAACCCTCTTTGTTTGAGACCCCGCGTCTGCCAGTTCCCACACTAGGCAAGGCTGATTCCTATCGCAAGGAATTGCTATTCCTTTCTTCCAAGACCAACACATTGGTGGTTTCAGGCATGATCTACGAGCTAGTTACACCTGAGGCCCAAAGACAGTCATTGGTAGGTGTCACTGAGTGTGGCTTCATCCACAAAGAAAATTTAATGGGAGAGCATATTCCTTGGGAATAGCAGCAAGCTGCAGCGCCCTCATGACCCACTGCCTGGCACCTCATCCCCTGTGAAACACCAGCTCTCTTTCTCTGTCTGCCAAACAGGTATCTCTCCTCATGAGTCTCTCTCTCAGGGTCCATAACTGGAGTAGCAGATGTCAAGTAATTTATGCAGTGTGGGTATGGAATAGCACACTGCTCTTAAACTCCCTATTTTAGAATGCTAGCAATAATCTGAAAAATAGTGCAAGTGAGATGTGCTATTATTCTTGATGAAATAAAGCCATTTTTATGCCAATGAAGAGAAATAATATGATTTACCTGTACCTAGATGTCTACAATAGCATGACATTAATTATTTCCTGGAAGCATTTATTTCTCTTTAATGACTATTGAAAAGGAGCCTAGCGTGATTCCAATGTAAAAGTACAGGCAATATACTTAGATGAGTGACTCTTAGATCAGCATGCCAGTCAACTCCATGTGTTTAGCTACAGCCCACCTGAGACAAGCCCCTTAGTCAGATTAACCATAACTCACAAACTGGTTTAGCAGTCCTTTCCTTGTGTTAACTCAGCTTTCACATCTTTGGCAGTGTCAGTAAGAAAGAAGAATAAAAATAAATGGTCTTTGAGCAGCCCAAGACTCTGAGTCATATCAAGAGTATCTATGTATTGCAACTGGACACAGACAAATCTCTTACCTAGACTCTGCACCAGACAGGAATTAGACTTTTTAGTCATGTCCAGCTCTGGAGTGGGACATCCTTCAGCATTTTGGTCAGATATGCAGGAAACCCACCTCCTTCCTCTCTTTGGGATGAGCCAGTGAAAGGATGCAGTTATCATAGATTCTACTATGTAGAACCTAAATATCTAGCTGGGGAGTAGAAGGGTCTTACCATTAATTTAATCATGAATTTGGTCATGAATGGCAGTAAGTTTCTTAGCCAATGTCTCAGTGTTTAACAGCATGAACTCGAGAGCAGCATCTTCATCTGCCAGTATCTTTAATTACTGAAATGAAAGAGATGGCAAAGCTAATGGAATTAAAATTAAACTCCTCAGCCTAGATTTACACCTAACTGCATTGCCTTTTACTGCCTTATGATTGGCTGCAGAGGAGGAAATAACTTAATTTTATATTTATAAAACACCTAAATGCAAGGAATGGGAAGGAATACTACTGCATTACTTAGGCCACATGAGAGGAACTGGGCACCTGAGAAGATGCCCAACATCATTGATAAGTTCTCAGCTTTTATCAAAGCATTAGAGTTTTTTTCCTCTGAGTGTAACTATGTTGAAACAGAAAATTATATTTCTAACTCAGATAAGGCAGACTCAGCTGCAAAATGGATAGGCACTTTCACCCATTCCTACAGTCTCAGCCATACCATTTTAAAATGATTGATTTTTCATCAGAGCGCAACACTAAACGTGATCGCAGGCAACTTTAAAATAAAATAGATTTCTTTCTAAAAGGAATGAAGTTATATAAAACAAAACCAAAGCTGTTTCTTTCCACCAATTCACTGGATTATTTAATGTGTTTTACTCTGAAAAAACACCTGGTGTATTAGCTGTATTTTCAGCTCCCAGCAGTCTGAACAGGCAAAGTTTAGTTAATAATTCCAATCACAAAAACTTAAATGCTATGTGCAAAGGGTCCTTATCTTTCTAATTCTTAAAAACGAATATAGATGAAAAATTAATTTGTGCCATAGAGGTAAATTATGTAAATTTTGACTGTGATATTTTTTACCTTGTACTGGGATTAGACTTTTCTTTATAGAAACCGAACCAGCATTGATTTCAAGGAATTAGTAAAAGCTCTGTATTGAAGTTCAATGTTTGCAAAGTTTTGGAATATTTTACGTGTAGAACAATCATATCTTCAACACATTATTTGCACCACACAAAACAAGCATAATAGCATAATATAGTTCTCAATTTATAATGAGTTTTGTAATTCGTAACAGAACATGGCTTTTTTTATAGGTATAGTCTAGTGCAGGGTAGTCTTGATTGTCAGAAATGTCACTGAACCTGGTAACTACAAAATGTGTGTGATCTTCCTTGAAAATCTGCTTTGTGGAAATTATTTAATGCAAATATGTGTTTTGGTTTGGTTTAGTGTTCTTTTTTTTTTAATAACTTTTTTTTTTCCTTGATCACAAGGAATTTACATTAAAAGTTTTCACTGTCTTAAAAGTAGTAGAAATACCTGGATTTTATTAGCCCTGTCTCTCTGTAAAACAAGAAATTACAGTTCCTTCTTTACCATCCCCTTCCAACAGAGTAAAGCAGCATTGCGGAAAAAAAATCCCAACAGAACAACAAACTTCAGCATGACCTTTTCAGATTTTTTTAGATTTCTGTTATCTAATTCTTCCTTACAACATTGGATCATTCATCTGTGTAATTCTATCATTTGTGTAATTACTGGAATAACCTCTGAAATCAAAGACTACTCTACATAAAAATATACAGAGGTTTTTATCTTATATGTCTTCATAGAAAAAGATCCAATCTCATTTTACCAAATTTAGAGGCTTAAAACTTATGTTTCTTGCCTGAGTTATTGACACTAGTTAAGTCTCAAGATGCTTATCTCCAGATAAAAAGAAGGTTTGAAAACTAAAATGCTATAAACTTACCCTTGGATGACTGAAGTTAGGGGGCAAGAATTGCATCTGAAGCCATAAGTTTTTTAAAATCATAGTATTATTATGACTTGGAGCTTAGAGTTTTCCTAGTGCAACATCTAAAAACACTCTGGACACTACAGAAGGATTCTGAAGTATGTTGGGTATAATTGGGACATATTATTTCTTAAACTTCATAATGAATATACAAAGGAAAGTATCCAAAATGAGTAAAAAATCTTTCCATATTAATCTCCTTCACTCATACTCTCCTCGAGTGCCTTTTGTGTTTCATTTAATATCTGAATGAAACATGAACTATATTTTACCAAAAAAAAAAAAAAGAAAAATCTATTCTCATGAGAAGTTAAAATGTATTTTAGGTTGCAAATATTCTAGGGTGGCTGAAAATATTAATTTATTTTAATTTTGTTGTTATTGTTGTTTTTATCATCTGTTATAATATAACAGAAAAAGAATGCTTTTAAACTTTCCAGAGTAGTGGTACCTCATAATTTCTAACTGTGCTAAAACTCTTAGGGGCGCTTGTTCAGAATTACAGTGAAAGGGTACCTCTGGATTCTCCCTGCCTCCTGATGCAAAGGTCAAGCCATGAGGAAGTTTCTGATAGCACTTATGTTAATTGAGATTGAATCACTGTTCTATTCCAGGACTATTTTTGCCTTGCCTATATTCTTTCCTCCTTAACTCCTGTAAAATCATGTCCCCATCCCCCTGATAATGTTTATCTGATTTTGTGTCTAAGTTTAGAATGAGCTGTTGCTGTGTTACCACCTTTTTATAATTTATCTCAACTTCTTCACAATTTGTTTATCAGTACAATCCCTTGGATGCTGCAGAAAGGAAAGACAGATAGAGCTTTTTTTCTTCATAGTCTTTCTGTCCTCACCTCAGTGTAAAGTAAAAAAATAAGTTCCCTAGAGAGGTGATTGTTCTCTCAAGCATCAAGACAACTCTGCTGTCTCCCAGGAGTGGAGAAGCACCAAAGCAATGCAACCTGGTCGAGTGCTAGAGCCCTGGGTTTTATCTTGGAGGTGAAGTCAGTGGCAAACACCACAGCAGCTGAACTGATTACTACCCTGGGAAAAACAGACCCCAAGAACACACACACACACACACACACACAAAAATCCCCTGCAAATACAATGAAGACTTTACATGAGTGTAAATGTCAGGCTTACTGTTCACAATTTAATTTAAAAGGAAGGGAACTGAATTTCAAAGTACTAGTATGCTAAGAACTACTTTATTTAAAAGGAAAATAGACCTCATACTGTTAACAGCACAGAAAAGTATTCTGGGGTTTGTTTTTTGGTTGTTTGTCTGTTTTATTATCCAATAACATTTAAATATGTGCCTCCATTTGCTATTTACAGTGGCCATCGGACTAAAAATTTATGCTGCCATATGTCTTTTATGAAGTCTATGGTTATTCTGATATTTTGGGGTTTTCTACATATTCAGGAGTTCATTGTACTTTGTCTGAACAGACATTACAAGTTCATCTTGTTAAGCTTTGCTCCACATGAGGGCTAGAAACTTATCTTGAAATATAGCCTGGGATTGTGATGTAGTCTTGCAACCTCAAAGAAAAGGTGCAACTCTGTGGTCAGGCCCTTGCCTTAATCTTGTCTTCGGCTGGAGGGTGGAAAATTATATTGCTACAACTGCGAATTATTATTTCTACTGCTGTGCTTCTATGAAAACGTCCTGTTCAAAGTAATATACATTATTTTAGTTCAGGTTTCTGAATGTTTTGTCCCATTCTTTAGATGAAATTTTATGAATGACTGTCTTTCACTTTGTGTGCACTTCTATGTTGGTTTCTGTATGTACAGAGAGAGAATGCATGGCAACATATCCTTGTAGTAAGAAGAAAGTTAGTTTTAAATTGTGCACTATGGTAACTGAGTGGAGAATAAAAGAGCCATCCTGAATCCTCCTAACAGTAGTATGGTTTATGCTATGCAGAAATACCAGCACAACAAGCAAACAGGTATAATATCTGAGCAATTTTCAGAGCAGAACAATTGAGAAAATACCTATTTGATTCTATATATTGTTACTCAATGTTTCAACCTTTTTCCCTCAAGGAATCATCCATTCACTGTATACGTATGGTTCATATCCCACTGTACTTGTATGCAGTTAATAACGTACTGCAAAGGTGAATTCAATGGACAAATAATCTCAGTATATTAAAAAGAAACCAAACCAAACCCAAAAACAATTACTATTGCCTCCTTCCCCCCCTCCTCCCAGCACAAAAATAGAATTAATTCAATCATTATTTCACGCTGGCCTTTTTTTTGGTACCAGATCTGGTGTTACTGTATCAATTCAGATCTCAAATGATGTAAATGGAAGCTGAGTCCTCTGTTTATTCCTGGGGGTCCAATTCCTATTTTACAAGAGAACTTGTGGCAAGGTATTGTTCCAAGGGACATGTTAACACAAAATAATGTGATTTATGCTCAGTATCCATCATACTGGCACACTTTGGTCAGATGTCACTGTCAAACTACAGAGTAAAACAAAGCAGATTTTAATCAGATAAGGACTTTTTATGCTTTCTTTCAAGAGTCTGCTCTCTACCACAGTTTATCAAGGAGGCAGAAGAACAAAGACTGTGAATCATCGCTACTCCAGAGAAATCTCAGAAAATCTTGTGTCACATAAAATATTGCCTGTGCTAGATCTAAGGAGAATATAGATAACAAGATGGACCTTGCACTCTTCCTTCAAGATGGAAGTAGAGGAGCATCCACTGCTCTTCATCCCCTGTTTAGAGAGAGATGTGCCCCTCCCTGTATCATATGTGATACTGCTCATATGTGATACTTCACATCTGCTGACTCTGCTTGCTCTCTCTTGCCAACCAAGAACCTAGAAGGACCTGAAGCTTCTTTAATTCCTAAATAGATTTATTGAAGCAAAATAAACAAAACTCAGTCAAGAATGATCTCCCTTGATCTTCCTCTCACTATCTGTCTAATACCTCTTTTGCACACAGTCATATTCTGGTGTTACAAGGAACTTGGTTTAGAAACTTTCCAGGGATAAAAAATGGCTAAGATGCTATAAACATTTCACCACTTCACATTGACAATCTCTAGGTTTAACCTATATGTCTGATATTTAGGAGAGGTTTTTTTTTCGTTTCAGATGTTGATACGAATTTGAAGAAAGAAATTTGAATTTAATATATGATCTATATTTTAAAATTTATGTAAGTAGAATTATATATATATCTCATAATTTAAAGTAATTACATAATGGAGTTACAGGTGTAAGAATAATGTGAACTCAGTGCTAAATATTTACAAGATTTTTTCCCCCCTCAATTAGTAGGATATTAATTAGACAGATTTGTTTCTAAATAATTGACAAATATGTTCAGTAGGATTACTGCTTGCATGTTTTACTTCACATCGCCTTTTACTCAAAAAATATCTTCCTTTCTGATCAACAATGCTACCACTGTGACATATCTATTCTACAGTGGTATTCAGATTACTAGGAATTTTTTCTTTCTAATTTTGTTAATGGTTCTGCATTTCTCTAAAAGTAAACACCCTCCCCCAAAAAAACCCCACTAAACTACCAAAACACCCAAAAACCCCCAAAAAACAAACTCAAAACAACCAACAAGTATCTTATTCTGTTTCTGAGTTCCACTCAGGTGAAGGATGAAAAGATTTTCAACTGGGTTTGGGAATAAATGTTTTGACATTGGATAATAGAAAACAAACTTAAGGCCAGGTTAGATGGGGCTTTGAGCAACCTTATATAGTGGAAGGTGCTTCTGACCCCAAAAGCATGGTTGGAGCTAGATGATATTTAAGGTTGCTTCCAACCTATACCGTTCTATGATTCTAGGAAAAATAGAACAGTTCTGCAAATGAGTAAGATATTTTATTGCTATATAAATTCTCAGAATCAAAGCATTGCACTCTTCAACCCTTAGAATTAAAATACCTTTGAATTTCAAAAGTATGTAGTGCCAAAAATCTCATTGACTTCCTCACCAATAGGAAGAATATCGGTGCTTATGAAAAATTGGGGTTCCCTTTCTAAAATGACATTCTTTAATACTGAAGTGGTTTTCCTGATTTAAAAAAGAAAATCAAAATAATTTTACAGTGCTAGTCTACTATATAAATAGCACATATGATTTTGAACTCTAGATTTTTATATGTGCCTTGCAATTTAACGTTATTTTATTAGTCTAGGGAAAACTCAGAGGAGGATAAAAGAGCTATCACAAAACTAAATAGTTCCTTGAATGTACTGTCCTATTTGATATGAATCTTAAAATGAGTATATTTGTTTCTTCAAACTACTGTTACTTAGTTGGAAGGAGGGTATCATATATTTAACAACTGTCTAAAAGTCAGATCAAGCAAACTTGGCTACCTCAGTACACACACACATACAATTGGAAATAATCCACTTGGAGGAGGGAAAACAAATAAAGAAAAACATCTGTAATGATCTTGCATTGAGGTTACAATTCTATGAAGCGTATAGATCTGAACAAGCTTTCTGGGAACAGGGTAAATCCTAGGGCTTAAACTTGACAGTTGGATAGTTTTTTACTCTGGAAAAAAGTCTTTGGGACTGGACTGTTTCATAAGTCAGGAAGAGACAAATAAATTTTCAAAGTAAATTATTTATTTCATATTTCATGGAAAATACATGAAGGATATATCCTCCTTTTTTTTTAATGCTGTTTGGAGTACAAATGCAAAATAATTAAAAGGGTTAATTTACCTCTCATCTGGATTTGAAAGCAGAAAAGCCAGCTGCTGCTGTTATTGACTAATGGACTTGTTTTATATCTCTCCATTAGCTCCATGCAGATGGGAGTAACTCATGACCCATTTTATTAGAAAATTGAGGCTAAAGACCTTCTTTCTGTTAGTCCTCCACCATAAAGCTAAACCAATCTTGTCTTGCCACAGCCTTGCTATTGCAGTTCTTCATGCTCTGTTCATCTCTCTGAAGCCGACTGTCCTCATAAACGGAATATGAGCTGCTTTACTTTACAAAGGGAGACCTGGATTACTTGAAACACATATCTTTTTTTCTTCCTCTCTGATGAGGATTCAATCATCCAGGAAATTTTGCCGAGAAACTGACTTATCGACATACAAAAAGCTGCTAACAGAAACTGGGAGGCAGCCAATGGGTTGACATCCAACTATGACAAAGAGTGAAAGCAACATGTAATTCAAATACTAGAAAAGGGCAGAGAAATTTGTTCTATCAAAGGTGGCTGTTCTTCAAGGAGTACTTGTCTTGAATGTTCTTCATCTTCTTGTCATGAGTAATCTTCGTCTTGAACATAATTACAATTGGAAAGTTAAAGTTTATAATGGTTTTCAGACACATCAGTCTCTTGAAAAATGCTTCAGACCACTAAATATTCATGCAACTAGAGAAGAGAATGATTAATGGAAATGCTTAAGAGTAAGAAAAAAGTATTTCTCATTTGCAATATCTTCTATTATTACCACAGTGGAAAAAGAACTCTGGCAAGATCCAAATCCAAGCAAAATTAAATTTTCAAATGAGGTTGAGGAAACCGGACACAATTCTTCAGTTAGCTGTTGATTCAGAGTTAAAAATATATTCCTAGGCACATTTTAATATTATTTTTAGGATTGAAACTAAATTTTAAATTTTTATCCTATTCTAATAATAAAATGACAATGGCACTGACATATGGCAAGATGGCAAATGGTAGAGCTCAATAGGTGTAATTTTCAGTGGGTAAAAGGGTCCAATTTAGAAAGAATTTACCTTCAGGCTTTTGAAACTACATGCCAAATGTGGAGCCATATGGAACTGTGACTTCTGAGGTGCAGGGTTTAGATATTTTGCTGAATCCTGGGCCACTAGATTTATACTCAAACTGTGGAACCTCAGTGCATATCCTGTCTGATTCCATTCCAGGGCAAGGCCTGGAAGTATCCCAAGTGCCTGTCTCTTACCTCCCCTGCTCGGTTCCCATCAAAAGGCAGACTAAAGGCACAAACTATTAGGAAGTTGGACGTGGTCTGGACAGGTCTAGAGGAGTCCATCATCATGTCAGAGCATCCCTATGACCTGCAAACTAGCTGCAATATAAAAGTCTCTCACCTTGACTTTAAGAAATACTTAACATATCAAAGTTATTAAAAAACCAAGGCAGCTCCATTCTATACAACAGGTTACTCCTCTCCTTTGTAAACTGGCACTAATAGGAGCAAGCAGGATAGTTGTTCTAAACTATATTGTCAGGGCTACCTAGTCCTTGCAGGCTGAACCAAAGCATATATTACAATCCTTCCAGGTCTTTCTTCTAGGTCAGGTGTAATACTTATATAAACATATAAGTTCCTATAATTCCCCAAAACACAGTATTGGCAATTGGAAGTGTTACTTGCAACTTGGAAGTAGCTCATGGCCACTATTCTCTGGTTACTTGAGACTAAAGAAACAAAATCCCCAAGTGTATTTTCCACCTACCAGCACAGAATGCTTGTTCAAATATAACAGTGACAGTCAAAGTAGTGCATGAAACTGACTCAAATGCTTGTGTTCTTACCTGCTTATTCCAAAATGTATAAAAGTGCAGACACAGCGAGACACAGCACACTTGGGATTACAACAGAATGGTCTTAAATTGCAAGCAAAATAAGTAAAGACAGGAAAGTGAGAAAGCTGGTTCACTTTTTGATCACTGTGTTTTGTTTTGTTTTTCATTAAACGCCATGTCTACATATGTCTCCACAGTTAAAAAACTATTATAATTGAGCACAATTTTTTCCTAACCAAAATAGTGTAATCAGTAGAGATAGTGGACTGGATTCTCCTGTATTTAACAGTTCTTCTACCACAGTAATCAAATGTGAATAAGTTATTCCAGTAGAAATGTTTTTATACCAGTTCACCTATAACCACTTTTGATCTGGTAGTTTATACAGTTAAAGTGGTGCAAACAACACATATAAACAAACATTTTAAATTCCACGAGTGAAATTCTGTCTCTCCAACTTCAATATGATCAGGAATACTTAGCTGTGCAATTTTCCCATTCATCGGACAGGATTAACAATGTTTGCTTCGCTCACAACAGTTCAGGGAAGATTAATTATTGTCTGTATGATTTCAATCTTTTTAATATTAAAAGTGCTACACACATACCAACCACCACAAAAGAAGCTGTAATGACTACAGACGAACGTACTGCTTGGCTGTGTCATGTTTCCACTGGAACTGGCTCTTCACAGCGTTAATTCTAGAAAGTGAATACTTTGAGTTTAGGGGATTTTTAGGTCTGAGCAAAAGCAACTGTAATGCTATTCAGTGCACAGTGGGTGATAAAAAACTCAACTTATAAAATCATTAATTGTGTCTCTTCCAAGGTGCAGCAGTAATTTTGTGAAAAGACAAGTTGCATTCTCCTGCCTTGCCCCAAAGAAACTCCCAGGGCTTCGTTCACTGCCTCACATTGGGCAGGACTTTTATGTCCCCACTGAGAAGCAGTAAATGCTTCTTCTATGACTTATAGGAATGACTATTAAGCGGACAAATGTCACTGGGTTTTACACAGCAGTGCCACCAAAATAATTCAGAAATTTTACTCCATGATACTGTAAATCATCGGTTTCATTTTCCCAGAAGTTTTACAATGAACAGGTCTAAGAACAAAAATTCTATGTGGTCCAGACCTGGCTTTGAAAATGCCATTATATGTGAACATGCTTCATGTTAATAATAGAGTACAAAGGATACAGGTGGAAAATCAAAAAATTAATGACCTGTGTCAGCAACAAAGCAAAGGGCTTATATTGTATTTCTTTCCTCATTTTCTTCTTATTTTTGAATAGTGAAGGGAAAAACAAGACTGTCAGGATGTGAGGTTTCCCACGAAACTACAGAATTAGATCACCAAAGCAACTGTAACACAAAAGAAAAAAATGCTGCTGAAGAAGAGTTACAGAAGGAGCAGTTTTGTGTTGTTTGACACTGATTTTCTTTTGATACTGAGCAAATTTTGCTGATACTTAGATTTATAGTTCACTGTTTGTCTTGAGGAAAAGTCTATTTTTACTTGGATACTGCTCCATTTGAATGGAAAAACAATTTTTTAATTTGTTTTTATTGTTTTATTGTCTTACTAATGAGTTTAAAAATATACAGATATTTTTCTTAACATGTTTTTAGTAACCATTCCATGTAGGACTAGTATTCTTCAAGTTTTCATTTAAAACTCCTTTTGTTAGTTAAGCTCTGGTGCCATTTCTTTGCTTAGGGATTCAATCACTATTCTTAATGTGCACACAATTTCTGTTAATGCCAATCGATAAGTATTGATTGAAAAAAAAACCTCATAATTGTTTCTAATTTTCATTTTTTCACAGAAATTGCTTCAGCAAAGTATTTGTTACTTTTACAGTGATAAAAATGCATTTCCATTAAAACTAACTCTACAGCAGAAGATTTAGATGTGTATTTTTTCCTTTTTCTTCCCATATTGAATATATAAAACTGATTAGGTATGGAAATTCACAAAAATCAGTGAGTTTGAACCAACCATGGCTTTACCTGGCATCAGTTGAGGTGTGAATTGTGTCTATTAGATCCGAAGACATAAAAAAACCTGTAATATTCATAGTTTTGGCATTTTCTGAAAGAAGCAAGACCAAAGTTGTAGTGGAATTTTGAGGCAAAATTTGAATTGTGAGGCAAAATTCAACAAGGACGGGCCTGGATTTCAGCACACTTATTTGGAAGATAACATGCAAAAAGGATGCATTCTGCTCACATGTGATACTACCTCAAAGTGAAAATCTGAGTCAAACAGAAAAAGGCTTCTAGAAAGAGACATAAGAAGCCAGCTCTGGTATCTGGTATTTGATGGCTTTATAGAGACAGTTAATTGTTGATTCCACTTCTGCAAAAATAGACTGTGCTTGGACTCATCTGAGCAGTAGAGAGCAGGTGTTGCTTGTACAAAGAACTTCCTTTACTGCTCTTTGGTATGAGCTGTTAAATATAAAGTGCACTGAAATGTATTAAAAATTATAGATGTTTCTACCATTTTTACCTTCATATTGCTACACAGTTTTAATTTTCTCCTATCTTGGAAAAAAATTGATTTTAAGATAATAAAATTGTATCAGAAATTTTTTTTTTAATCTGCTATCATTTCTTGCACTGCATGTATTCCATATATATGTATAAATATATATAAGTATATAAAAATATATTACATAACAAAGATGTAATATTTTACACTGAGTCCAGCAAAGAACAAGTTAAAAATCATCTGCAAGTTAATTTTTAGTGTTAGGTTTAGGTTTCACTTTTCCCCTTTGGATGTCATAAAACACAATTCATATTAATTTTTTCATTTTGTTTTCAGAATTTACCATTCTCTCTTAAGCAAAGGGAAACAATACTATATTCTAAACATATATATCTTGCAATACTTAAATGATATGTGCATGTATTCACCTTAAAATATCACATATTACTGGGTGCATAGGTATACATATTGTGGGTGTGTCCGGAATGCTCTTTCTTAGAATTTTTACATTTTTAATGACTTATTTTATTGAAAATGAGTTCCCATGGATAGAAGAGCTTCATAATGGAAGAGTCTTTTTTCTCTAATATATAATTTAGTTTGAAATCTAATTTTTTGGCAGACAGTTTTATTTTCAAAAAAAAAAAATGTTAGGTGGCAAAGAAAGTTGAAAATGCAGGACTAGTATATTGTCAAGCTGTGACCATTGAGAATTGTGGACATCAGTATCAGCTTTCAGGATAGGCTGCATTACTTTTATTTCTTTTCTCAAAACGGCCTGGACCAGAGAGTGGTGGTGAATGGTGCTGTGTCTAATTGGTAGTTGGTCACTAGTGGTGTCCCCCCAGTGTTGGGCCCAATCCTGTTTAATATCTTTATTGATGATTTAGATGAAGGGATTGAGTCCACCATTAGCAAATTTGCAGATGACACTAAGTTCGGGGGAAGTGTCAATCAGCTGGAAGGCAGGAGGACTCTGTAGAGGGACCTGGACAGGCTGGAGAGATGGGCTGATTCCAGCACAATGAAGTTAACAAGACCAAGTGCCAGGTCCTGCACTTTGGCCACAACAACCCCCTGCAGCACTACAGACTGGGCACAGAGTGGCTGGAGAGCAGCCAGGCAGAAAGGGACCTGGGAGTTTGGATTGACAGGAAGTTGAACATGAGCCCGCAGTGTGCCCAGGTGGCCAAGAAGGCCAATGGCATCCTAGCCTGGATCAGGAACAGTGTGGCCAGCAGGTCCAAGGAAGTGATTCTTCCCCTGGACTCAGGGCTGGTGAGGCCACACCTGGAGTACCGTGTCCAGTTCTGGGCCCCTCAGTTCAGGAAGGATATTGAGGTGCTGGGGCAGGTCCAGAGAAGAGCAGCAAGGCTGGGGAAGGGACTCCAGCACAAGTCCTATGAGGAGAGGCTGAGGGAGCTGGAGTTGTTTAGTCTGGAGAAGAGGAGGTTCAGGGAAGACCTCATCACTCTTTTACAACTCCTTGAAAGGAGGATGTAGCCAGGTGGGGATTGGTCGCTTCTCCCAGGCAGCTATCAGTAAGACAAGAGGGCATGGTCTTTAGCTCTGCCAGGGGAGGTTTAGGTTAGATATTAGGAAGAAATTCTTTACAGAGAGGGTAATCAGGCATTGGAATGGGCTGCCCAGGGGAGTAGTGGATTCTCTGTCCCTGGAGGTTTTTAAGATGAGACTGGATGTGGCACTCAGAGCCATGGTCTAGTAACCACAGCGGTTTCGGATCAAGGGTTGGACTTGATGATCTCAGAGGTCCTTTTTGTTTAGGTTTGATTTGGTTTTTTTTCATTTATACAGTGAAAAAGCATTTGAAATCCTTAAAAATACAGAGTTTTAGCTTTTATGTTGTTAATGTTTTGGTTTAAATACATGTAAAAATAATATAGGCATGTTTGTTAAAAGTACAGTATCAGCTGAAACTGTCTATACCAAGGAAAGTGAGACCAGCGTCCCAGTTCTAGTCGGTCCTGTGTCCCCTCAGAATATCCTACAAACTACATAACTTTTATCTTCCCATCCGGGTAAACCAAACCAGTGGAAATGAACTAAACAAATGGATCTATAACTGTCCATACAACCCATGATTTTGTCTCGAGTATGTATTCCTGAACATAAAATTGCAGGGTATGCATAAGCCTGGAGGGTTTTGTTTATTCATATCAGCAATAACTTTATAAAAGTATGGTTTTATTCTTTGTTTTCAGCACAGTTTGTTTCTGTCCAGATATGTAGAATATACTTAAGAATATGTATTTCTAGGTCTTTCTGTCTTCTATATGCTTAGCTTTTTTTGGTAAATAAAACACATATCTGTAACGGATATTTGTAAACTAAACACCTTTTAAGAGAGGATTCTAAAGAACAAGACAATTCCCAAGTATTCTGTGCATCTTAAAATTTACATTTGCAAATTAAAAGATTCTAAATAAGACATGGATGAAATTGAGAACTGTATTTTACAGTCAATCATATAGATGGAAAGAGCAGGTTTTTTGATGTGAATCTTACTTTTTAACTGCATAATGAAATTTCAATTCACTTTCTTGAATCCACATGTTCCAGATACTCATTCAAATATGTTTTTACTCAGAATTAACAAAATTTGCTCTTCCTAATCTAACAACTTTCAGAAAATGCAATTATAAATATTTACACCATTCTGGTAACTATTTCCCATGTATTTCAAGAGCCAAATTGTATGAATTTTAACATTTTCTAATTAACTGAAGAAGTTCAGCAATAGCCAGTTTAACTTTTTTTTTCCTTCTTCTTTTCAAGTGAAACCACCTGCTAACTATTTATTTCTCTTTTTTTTTTTTTTTGCAGCTTTCTGAACACATCGGCCAGCTGTAGGCCAGGCACATGGTGGAACTAAGGTCTGAGATTTTTCTTAGGTAATCCCTAAATTAAGACCTCTGCTATAGAAAACTATAAAGATGAAAACTACTGAATCATGACAGGTTCAGTCCTAAAAACCTCTAGCTTATTTCCTTTATCTGGTTGAAAACCATACCTGGCCCTTGAATAAACAGAGCAACAATGATTCATCCAGCCCTGTAGGTTTCTGTGGATCCTGTTAAAACCCACATTTGAAAGCATGGGCTACATAATCTCTGTGACCAAAAAAATTTTCCTCTTCCCCTAAATCAAAATAGTGAGGGACAAGTTTTTAAACGTAGGAAAAAAACATTAGACTTCATTTGCAGGATCCCCACATATTTGCAGTGGTCAATAAAAGACAGAAATTACGTAGGCAGATGCCTTTAGGGATACAACCATAAAAGTGGCTGAAGCTGGAGATGCTTAAGACTATAAAGGAAGATACTCTCTGAGATAACCGTAAAACTTGGAAACTCATGGTTATAGGACAAATGCTTACATCTCTCATTTTTTGTTTTCCTACTCTCACTCTGTAATGTCCCCCAGAGAAACAGATTCCTTTTAGCTATATAGGATTTCAAACAGTTAAAAGAGGGAAAGCTGAAAAAGAAAACAAAATTATAATTTAAAGGTTCAAATTAAGTATTCTAGCTCCAAACTTACCAACAACAACAAACTTACCATCAAACCTTCATTTATGCCCAACTGAGGATATTAACTTTCAGAACTGTTTTGCTAGCTTCATAGAAAAGTGCATGGCATGCACTCCATAGTCCCGGTCTAATCAAAAATTATTTCATTAAAAAAATGCTGCATAGGTGTTTTTTTCCACTAGACTACACACAGCATTTAAAGTTATCTATCACTTTTTCCCTTTGGACTTTAACACTTAAAAATGGAGTTTCATGCTTCATGAAACAAAGACTTCCAGGCTGCTTAGGCAGCCACAAGCAACAGGACTGGAAGATGACAATCTGGGGTAGAATTTGAAATCCCAGGCAAAACCACATCAGACTGGGAGTCCATTTACGACACCTTCAGTACCCAACTCACCGGGGTGAGGAATAGCAACTTCTATGATTTCACTGTGAGATTCTTTACAGTTCTACAAGTCATTGGCTCTGTACATCATAAAGACACAGATTCTGGAGTAATAATATTATTGTAAAGGTTGACTGTTTCACATTCTTTTCAGATATCCTATTATTTTTAGAAAAGGTGTTGCACAAGAAATTGTGTTTGGCAGAACAGTACTCATCCTGGCTGCACAGTCCTATCCCCAAAAGTTTAGCTCAGAGATTACTCCCTTTGAGAGGATAACAAAGAAGGTTCTTAAGAATAACATGAATGAAAAAGATTATTTCTCCCCCAATGAGCAGAGCATTGCAGACCCTGAGGGCAGTGCACAATTGCTATGTTGACTCACTGAAAAGCAAGAGAATTCATAGTCTTGAGGGAATGAACCTCTAGTATCCCAACACGCATATAACACATGCTTGCTCCTTTCCTATTCAATTCAGTTCGCTGCCTCATTTTTTCCTGGAATGAATACTGAGCAGCAACTTGATTTGCATGCTTTGTTTCCTGTTAAACTAAAATAGTAATAAAAAATTCTCTGAAATCATTCAGATAGAGAGAAAATACAAATTCCTCACACAGCAACAAAAAGTCTTGAATTAATACTATCCTTTAAATATATGACTGTGTTCTATAGTGAAGCACAGCCTGTACTACTGAATTGTTTGATATGACTTTAAATTAGAGTTATGCTACTTAGATAGTTGAATCCATGCCCTTCCGAGCTCAGGAGGGACCACCCCAGAGCAAAGCTAACAGGATAAATCAGAAATTAGTTCAAGACGAGGAGTAATTAAATTCACAGTGCTGGATAATCATGGAATCATAGAATCATAGAATCAGCTGGGTTGGAAAGGACCTCTGAGATCATCAAGTCCAACCCTTGATCCGAAACCGCTGTGGTTACGAGACCATGGCTCTGAGTGCCACATCCAGTCTCATCTTAAAAACCTCCAGGGACAGAGAATCCACTACTCCCCTGGGCAGCCCATTCCAATGCCTGATTACCCTCTCTGTAAAGAATTTCTTCCTAATATCTAACCTAAACCTCCCCTGGCAGAGCTTAAGACCATGCCCTCTTGTCTTACTGATAGCTGCCTGGGAGAAGAGACCAACCCCCACCTGGCTACATCCTCCTTTCAGGGAGTTGTAGAGAGTGATGAGGTCTTCCCTGAACCTCCTCTTCTCCAGACTAAACAACCCCAGCTCCCTCAGCCTCTCCTCATAGGACTTGTGCTTGAGTCCCTTCACCAGCCTTGCTGCTCTTCTCTGGACCTGCTCCAGCACCTCAATATCCTTCCTGAACTGAGGGGCCCAGAACTGGACACAGTACTCCAGGTGTGGCCTCACCAGCCCTGAGTCCAGGGGAAGAATCACTTCCTTGGACCTGCTGGCCACACTGTTCCTGATCCAGGCCAGGATGCCATTGGCCTTCTTGGCCACCTGGGCACACTGCTGGCTCATGTTCAGCTTCCTGTCAATCCAAACTCCCAGGTCCCTTTCTGCCTGGCTGCTCTCCAGCCACTCTGTGCCCAGCCTGTAGCACTGCTTGGGGTTGTTGTGGTCAAAGTGCAGGACCTGGCACTTGGTCTTGTTAACTTCATTGTGCTGGAATCAGCCCATCTCTCCAGCCTGTCCAGGTCCCTCTGCAGAGTCCTCCTGCCTTCCAGCTGATTGACACTTCCCCCGAACTTAGTGTCATCTGCAAATTTGCTAATGGTGGACTCAATCCCTTCATCTAAATCATCAATAAAGATATTAAACAGGATTGGGCCCAACACTGGGGGGACACCACTAGTGACCGGCCGCCAAGTGGATGCAGCCCCGTTCACCACCACTCTCTGGGCCCGACCCTCCAACCAGTTCTTAACCCAGCACAGAGTGCCCCTGTCCAAGCCGTGGGCTGCCAGTTTTTTCAAGAGTGTGCTGTGGGAAACAGTGTCAAAGGCTTTGCTGAAGGCTGGTTAGACCACATCCACAGCCTTCCCCTCATCCACCAGGCGGGTCACCTGATCATAAAATGAGATCAGCTTGGTCAGACAGGACCTGCCCTTCCTAAACCTGTGCTGGCTGGGTCTGATCCCTTGTCCATCCTGTAAGTGCTGAGTGATTGCACTTAGGATGATCTGCTCCATAACTTTGCCAGGCACTGAGGTCAGGCTGACGGGCCTGTAGTTTCCCAGGTCCTCCTTCCAGCCCTTTTTGTGGATGGGTATGACATTCGCCAACTTCCAATCATCTGGGACCTCCCCAGTGAGCCAGGACTGTTGGTAGATGATGAGCTTGGCGAGCTCTTCTGCCAGCTCCCTCATCACCCTTGGGTGGATCCCATCTGGTCCCATAGACTTGTGAGGATCCAAGTGGCTCAGCAGGTCACTAACTGTTTCCTCCTGGATTACAGAGGGGCTATTCAGCTTCCTGTCTCTGTCTACAAGCTGCAGAAGCCAGCTGTGCTGAGGACAACCTGTCTTACTGTTGAAAACTCAGACAAACAAGGTGTTTTCCTCAGCCTTTTCCTCACCTTTGATAACTATGTTCCCACCCATGTCCAATAAAGAATGGAGGTTTTCCTTGCCTCTCCTTTTGCTATTGATGTATCTGTAGAAAGACTTTTTGTTATCCTTAACAGAAGTGGCAAAAGAAAGAACTGAGCAATTATACAGCTGTAGCAAAAATAGTTGTTCACACAAATACAGAGTACAGCAAAGAATTAACCTGAAGATACACAAGAAAAACATTTAGATCACATAGAAGTTATAGATATTTGTTTGACATAATATGGAGTTGTTTTATGCATTGCTGTAAAGGATTCTGTATGAACAATATACTGGGGGTGTACTGTGGGTTGCATGTTTTACAATGAGTTGTCTTGACAGTGTTATTCCTCATTCGATCCCTGACCTGGTCTCTGGAAAGCAGTTCATAGCTTAGTAATGCTGGGGATGAAACATAGAGCAGGCAGTGCTTAGGCTGTTCTTCACAATATCTACTAGCTGTACCCTATCAACACACCCATCACCATGTAACCATTCTCTCTCATAAGGGCAGTCATTTTTATTTATAGAGACAGTAATGTTAAGGGAACCGGAATAAACTCTTTTCCACAGTGACACCTTAGGTCTGTATTCCTGTAGGAGTTATACCTGGTCTTAGATGTCTCGCACTTCGTTGAATTCATATGATTGAAATTACTCTCTCCACAAAGGTCTCAGATAATCCTTTGTATCAATCACATTTCCTGCCTTTTACTTCTGCCACCATTTTATGGATGGCTTAAACTGATCTGTGGACAGCTTCTCCGTGACCCTGTGTCCTCACATCTTCTGTACTGACACCTGAGAGCATCATGACAGTAGTGGTCACGGTGTCTGGACCACATGGCAAAAAGGGCCCGATGGCACAAGACTCACAACAGCACTCACTTAGAATGATATAACTGAGTCGAGTCATAACTGTAACATTTGGGCACGTCACTGGTGGTAATTTAACACATATTTTAAGGAAATAAATAAATTAATCAAATCAGAGTCACAGTTCTGCTACTTAAATATCACCATGTTTATAATGATATAGTACAAATCTTGGGTATTAGGAGGATTTTCATATACTTTATTTCTGAAAAAACTGATACTCATTCCGACGCCCAGCATCCAAAAAAAAAAAGAAAAAAATTTTTCAGGCTTTCACACACTACAGTGCAAATCTTGCATTAAACATGACTGATTTTCTGTCTTACTTCAGTGGTAGAGATTTCTGGAGATTTCAGTAGGAGTTCGCAGCAAACATCAAAACATACATAATCTACTTGTTTGGATTCCCACAGCCTTGCTTAATTCCCATTGAGTGACTAGAAACATTCTGACTGACTTAAATAGCTTTTTGATCCATACCAGTTTCCTTTGGAGCAGCCAAAATCTGTTGAATGAGAACTAGCCCCCTAAGAGTTATCACAGCATGAATCTATATCCTTGTTTCATGAAACTTTTTTTACCCCTGCTAACACCATTAACTTTTTGAAATTGTACTAAGGGCTCTTTTACTAATCATGAACTTTAATGTTAAAATTTCTCTACAGCCATCCAATTCCAAATACAAAGAAATTTTGATTAAAATGATAAAAAGACACTTTGTACAAGAAAATCCATTAGAAAAATATTACACATTCACAAATGCATTGGTATCTTTAGCCATTGGTATCTTAATGTTAGTGGGTTTTTCTCTGCCTTTTTAGGTTCTTTTCTAACTTTACGTACATCATCATGGCTAGGCTTCATGAATGAAGATTTAGGAAGGCTCTATTCACATTTGCTGCAGGCACGCTGGTGGCTTATGAGGCCAATACGTGACAGACATATCCGATTGCAAAAGGCACAGCAGAAAGACTCCTTAGATGGTGTATTCTGCAAGACAC
>NW_016690206.1:5690242-5731431 GCF_001604755.1 Lepidothrix coronata | reverse complement strand
CTTTAGCCATTGGTATCTTAATGTTAGTGGGTTTTTCTCTGCCTTTTTAGGTTCTTTTCTAACTTTACCTACATATTCCTCTCAAATGGAACAAAACATTAGATTACAGAGAGTAATGGCCATCTGCCTACTAATTCCACATATAAATACAATATAAATTGACCCAAACCATTTTGTACACTGTGCTGTGCCTGTGAGATGAAAATTTACTTTATAAAAATTTGCCCCTTATATTTTAAAGCAGTACACAAAGAGATCTATTATCAGCACTTCTCTGTTATGAAGCATTATAATCAAGAAATAGGCAAAAAAATTAGTTTCTGTACTGAGCACAGTTCAGCCTTTGTGCTTACTTTATTTTCTCTGAGCAGAAATTTTACACATTTTGAGGCATTTCATAGTCTTTCATGATATGGAAAGCAACAGATAATTTTCTTCTCTCAGATGCTAGCAAAAGAAAGAGTTCTAAAATATATCATTAACGTTGTAATCCCTAAACCAATCCCTCACTTTTCAAATAATACAATAATCCCATTCAATAAGGTGTTAATATTTCAGTATTAAACATGTTATCTGTTCAGGCTTATCTCCCCTTCTAACAGCACATTTTATAAGTCTATTACAGTTTTTCACCTCCTAAGTTCCTTGACACTAGAATCCCTTAAATAACAAAATTGATACATTTTAATTAAAAACCTCTAGAGAATTGCAGCATCCTATAATTGTTGATGATCTACTCTTTCTAGGCTGAAGTGATGTCACAGTGATGTCATATTGGATGATAATCCTGTTTTTTCGTGCAGGATATCGCATTTCCTCCAAAGATGGACCTTTCATATAATGACAATATGAACTTTTTTACCAGTTCAATTATAGTAAGTTTTTTTGTCTTTTGTAAATTCTCTTTGAACTTGCAGTTTACTGCAAGTAGACTTATTTCTTTCTCACACATTTTCCCTCTGAGGCACACATGGATAAATTGTATTATTTAGTACCCATTCATAACTGCATTGCATTTAGAACTGCAAGGCTGTGTTCACAAAATAGTTGTAAAGGGGCAAGAGAAGTTTTCTACTCTCCTGCAAGCATACAGACACACCTGATGCTCCATATATACAAAAAGCAGCAGCTCTCACTAAAGGAAAAGAATCCTTTAATGAAGTATCTAGCACATCCAGATAGCCAGCCACATCCAAACTAGAGGCTTAAATGCTAATCCCCAACATACACTGAAGTTTTCCATGTGGAAAAGATGTTTATGAAACTTTCTACACTTCTATTTAGACTTTTTGAAATGAATGTTTCATTTTCAACAATACTTTTAGAATGTAAGACAATTCTTTTCAATTACAAATGGAAAAATATTTATATTTTCTATTTTTTGAGTTCAGTTTTACACTTTTGCCTTTCTTTTCTTCACTTGACTGGGAAAAAAAAAAGAAAAAAAATAGAGAGTGAAAAAAAAATTTCTCATACAATATTTTTATATTTTTTAAATACTGTTTTCTAGGTTATCCTACCTGGAAGGCAAAAAGTATGGAAAGGAGATATTTTCATGTTTTTCGTTTTGCCTTGCTCCTTTCAATACTCTTAATTAATGGTAACTGACTTTTCCAAAAGACTTAAAGAAGGGGAGGGGACAATATACACACTGTGAATAGTCATAACATAGCCTGGAATCTCTTATAATAGTATTTTAAACAAGGAAAGAACGGGAAACATGATAATACTTAGTGTTTGTTGCCATTCCTGGGGAGATTATTTGCCTGAAAGCTAAAGTATGTGTGGCAAATAATACCCGGTAGGAGTTGACATAAGCTTCTCTAAGTCATAAGTCATCTATAATCAAGCATATGACTGTGATATTCTGCTAAATTATACTTATGTGCACTAAACTATAT
Organism: Lepidothrix coronata; assembly: GCF_001604755.1. Taxonomy (NCBI): domain Eukaryota; kingdom Metazoa; phylum Chordata; class Aves; order Passeriformes; family Pipridae; genus Lepidothrix; species Lepidothrix coronata. The sequence continues at coordinate 5,729,530 of NW_016690206.1, read as the reverse complement.
ATAGAAATACTATTGTTACACAAAGATTACACAAGGCAATCCCAGCTAGTGTTGAATTTTTTTTAAATACAAGAGTATAATGGACATTTTATGAAAATTTGATTCATTAAATGAGAAAGCTTAAACTTAGATGCCTGCTTTCACCCCACAACTGTAAAAAAAAAAGAAAAAAATGGATATTAAGTGCAAATTTTTATTTTTTTAGGTTATAAAATGTTGGTCAAGAATGAGTCAAGGCAAACAATAAGCTAGTTTTAAAGCTGTGTGATGTTTTTCCACACATAAAATTATTGCTTATTTGCATACATATTGTCTACTGTAGAGCATAGTTTCTTCTAGCTAATCTCAAATGTGTGTCTCGATATGCCAAAGTATGATGAGCCATGCTTTCAGAATAAAATGCATAATTACAAAACAATTGCAACCTGTGGTACACAGATCAATGCATCACATCTTAGCTACATCCTGAACCTACTAGCAAATGTGTATCAGTCCCCTGTGCCCTGCCAGAGCATAGAAAAGAATGCCAAAACCCTGTAATCTATTAGGAATACAAATGTAATATATTTCTCCTAATTACTTTTTAATTTCCATCTCATTTATGTATAGTAGCTACAGAGGAAAAAGAGTTATATTCCTTATTCTGCCACTGTCTTGCTTATTTGACCTTAGTCATATTACAATTACTTTGCTGCTTAATTGATTCTTCTGCATCATATGAATAATTAAAACTACTTGTTTTTTAGGTGTTAAGTGGACCTGAGATTACCTTTTACTCATTGAGAGAAATGTTTTTAAGAAGAAGCTCAAATGAATATTACGTTTTAAATTTCATATTGTTACTTTGCTGTCCTGAGCTCAAAATTAATTCACTAAATTATTTAGTTTTGTTCATGAGATACAAATTGCTTTAAAATTTTCAATTCTAATGTAATTTAACTTAAACATTCTTTTTAATACCAGAAGTACTTTTCTCCCTTTGTTCAGACAATTAAAAAAAGGACTCCACACGCTAGGAAAGATATTTTTTTTCCCTTTCTTTCTTAATATACTCTGTAGGACATTGCCCTGACTATCAAAAGGAAGGTTTAATTCAGAAGTTTTATATAAGGTAAGTAGGATTGCAGAGTATAGATTAAAGTATACGGAGTCTTCCTGGGATTTAAGACCATGGAATTCATGGTGATTGTAGGAGTAATTTATATAGAGACATAATCTTTTTTTCCCGTAGATTGGATCTTACTTATAAAATGAACCTATTGACTTCTGTGTGATCATCTATACACTAAGGAAATAAGGCCATGGGGATTCTATTGTGCCTTATTGTGCAGTCTTACTCCAACTACACAGACAAAATATCCAAGACTGCCTGAGATTGAAAAACATAGGCAAGTGGAAAGGGCAAGGAGATTGAATATAGTATGTAGTGACTGGATGCTAAGCATAGAATATATAAATTTTGGAAGATGGTATGTTCTGTGATGAATGGTAAGACTGATGAGTGACTAGCACAGTTACTGTTGCTTGCACTCAATACTTACATTAAATTTTATTTTGAAATGCTGACCCTGACATTTCTCCTGAGGATAAATTCTACCTCATTGTCAGTTCTGTGCTTGTGGCGGTGTAGAAGCAGTCTTCAAAGGAAAATATCATTTCAGATGCACTGTATGTACAACGAGACGCAAATGAAGTCTTTTCTCTTGATTCTCTTGTTTTTCCTCCTTTTGGTCCTCTGCAAAGCAGCAGTATCTTTTGTCAAGATAATTCATCTCTGTCACTCAGTCTTCATCTTTGTGATAGTAGTAAAAATTATCCAAGAGTGAACTGCAGAAAACTCTTCTGCAGACAGGAATATGATATTGGTGCTGTCTGTTCATGTGCTTACTTATCAGTTGACAGAACATTTACTAAATACAGAATACACTTGTAACAAGTACGAAGTCATCCATGAAAATAATTTGTCAATTGGTCAAAAAAGGAGAATTAATGCAGTTGTTAATAGTTACTTCACATATACATGATTCAATTTATTATTACTATGAAAGCTGAGACGATAAGAAAATTTATACAGAAATAGCAGAATATATCTCTTTTAAATAACTATTGAAAAGTCCGTGACAGGATATTGTTGAAAACTCTCCTATGAGGAATGGGCACTGCTCACACGATTTAAATCTATTCTCTGAGTTGTGCTGGAGTATCAGAGGCAATACCTTGCACTTTTATCACTTCTCATGCACAACAAGAGGAAAACGAGCCACAAATTGAGAACATCCATTTCAGCCTATTAGCAAAAAAAACCTCCAAGAAATAAATTTGCACAAATTTAGTATGATTTTTAAATATTTATCCTTGCCATTGAAAGAGGTACTTAATCTACTTATAATGTACGTCAGTTGTCAAAGCAAATCAATAAATTTCAGGGAACAGTACTAGTTTTAGTAGTCAAAATGGTGGTTCTTTTAAGCTTCAGAGCATTGTATAGACCAGAACCTCATGCAACAACCTTGTTGGATCTCCCAAATTTTCAAACAGATTTTTTCTAATAATATGGAGATTATAGTTCAATAGCTCTGATTCTGTCTCATAAAAGTGAATGGAATATATCAGTATAAAATATGGTAGGTTTGTTGCTATACTACAGACAGAATATTTACAGAAAAGAGTGAGATAACATAAGAATTCTGAAGGCTTAATTTAAACATAAATTATTTAACATTACAAGCCTTAAACTTGTGTTGCTTGGGACTTTATAGTAAAACTCATGCTCAGTCTGATTTGAGCTGCTTGAGCCTGTTGAGAGTAATAAAGCTGATTTTGCTTACAAATTAAATTTTTAAAGCTGGTAGATTAGTGCGACTGTAGACTTGATCCATATAAAGTGCTGAAGCTTTCTAGATTCACTTGGGATTAGGAGACAAGCCTCAAGTAAAACCTTTTTCTAACTGACACTTGTATAGACACTCAAAACCCAATTAGGCAGTGCTGCTTGAATGTGTGACTTCTATTGCCAGTATTACCTGTAAGTCTATCAGATCAGTTACTTAACCTCTGTACATATCATTTCTGTATTCTATAGAAAAGGGATATCATCATCTCCCACGTTGTTGAGAGCCTTTAGCATAGCAAAAAAAACATATTATAGAGTTGTATCACAAAGATCACAAAGTCTTCAGCAACTGAGACCTTAGACTTCAAATATCCAGGCAACTAAATATATTTAAAGAGATACTGTGTAGTTGAAATCTAGTCAGTTAAAAACAGTGAGGTAAGTATCATTTCAGCTAAGGCCCTGAGTCGTCCAGGTATTTTGTTTTACATGCTAGTCACCACCTCACTTAGTCTTTGGCCAGCAGAGACTAGGAACAATAGAAGGAACAACGCAAAACACAGGACACAAAGGAGAGGCAATTAACTCTTTGCCTTGTTGAGCTGATAATATTCTGTGTTTTCTGATCAGTTTGAGTGACAATAAAGGGAAGAAGCAAAAAGAAAATCAGATTTATTCAATTTACTAATTAAAGAAAATTACCTATCCTTCAATTTATTGGACTTGTATTAGAACTTTTATTTTGTCTTTCCCATTAGCACTCATCACCAATACACCATTCTCCTGTTTCCTTACTCATAAAAACTATAAAAAATAGAGACATTTTCCTTTTCCTTTTTTCCTTACCATAACTATGAAGTCTTCGAATTAATTTAGAAACTGTTACCTCATCAACATAGCAGTAAAAACACATTTTAATTTAATAAACACCATGTTTGACATCCTCTTTTTATTCATAGAATCAAGGAATCGTTTGGGTTGGAAAAGATCATCTAGTCTAACTGTAAACACTGTTGAGCTCACCACTAAACCATATTCCTAAGTGCCACATCCACACACCTTTTAAATGCCTCCATGGTTGGTGACAAGCAATTCTCTTGGAAACCTATTCCAATGCTTGACAACCCTTTGGATAAAGAAATTTTTTGTAATATCTAATCTAAATCTTCCCTGGTGCAACCTGAAGCTATTTCCTCTTGTCCTGTCACTTATTGGATTGACAGCCACGTCGCTACAGCCTCCTTTCAGGTAGTTGTAGAGAGAAGTTTGTCAAAGAAATTAGTCGAGGTCACTAAGCCTCATTTATCATTTAAATGACTAATGATAGATTTAATTGTACTAGAGCGTGAAAAAACATCCAGAGATATGACAAATAGACAGAGGTAGTAAAGAGGATATTTTCTAACAGCCACTGCATTTCCCCTTGTTTTCTAGTTTTAAATAACTCTGAGTTCAACCAGTATTAGAAAAAATATCTTTAAAAGCCTGAGCTTAACAGTTCCATATGCAACAACTGCCCAGTCCCATTAGTATGACTGAAAAAATGTTAAAGAGCATTAAGTAGATAAGGAGGTCAGGTAATTTAGAATGATCATTTTGGTGAAGTAAGCTGTCTTGTGTTGCTAAAGGCTTTTGGAGATGGGGCTAGGTAGTGCCAAGTGAAGAATTACTTCTTAATTTTTTTTTCTTTTTCTTAAAGGTGGAATGATTGTGCCTTCCAGTGTAGGATGAGAAGACAAAACATGGGTGTCACAAGCTGACCTCGTGGCAATGCTACCCAGCTATGATGAGTAGGGTGGTCCCTTTAGATCTCCCAACATCAGTAGGGGGTTGCAGGATACAGCACCTCATTACTGTGGCATGGGCTCCAACACACATGATGCAGTCAAGCTGAGCGCATGAGGCAGGACAGGAGTGCTGTAGACATGCTGGAGATTTTCCACCTGCCACCCAGTACCTACTCATCAGCACCCCTAGATAAGTGAGCAGCTGTGGTTAGACCAACACCACCAGAATAAGTCTTACCTCTCCCTTCTGAGTGCCACTTCCTCCTCGTGTATTCTTGAATGCTTTCCTATGGAACAATTACCACCTAATTCAACTTGCTGTGCACAATCCCCAGATGGCTTCTTTCCTCAAGTCAAAAGGGGTCCCACAAACGACCACAGTCACTGAAGGGAGTGACACTAATGATTCCAGGAACCTTTGCCAGGGAAAAATAACAAGAATTGTTTACTCTCAAAATTTTCTCTTCTCCCTGCTTTAACCAAACTTTACAGAATTGTCCAAAGCTTTTTTCTCAAGCTAACGCTAAAGCAAGATCAATAGGCTGGGAGTCTTATCTATACCTTTTTTCTCAATGTCAATAATTGAATTTAAAAACCAGAATTCTACATTTTTTCTCTGAAATTAGCAATGACCATAAAAGGAGACCATATTGGTTATCATCATATGCTTCACAATCGTGTTTTATACTTTTTTGAAAAAAAAAATTCCTCAAGCCATCAGAGAAGCCAACCTTCTGTAAAAGATCACAAATCAAAACACCATAAGAAATAAGCAGACAGCTAGGGAAAAAAAAAAAAGAAAAACTGGCAGGCAGGCAGGCAGAAGCTAGTTAATATCTTTTAGCAAATCTGATTGCGTTTCCATCCCAAAAATATCACTGCTCCAGAGAATACGTAAGAGAAAGCAGTGAAAGAAGGGTTTGGACTTTCACAGTATTTGTTCTTGTGAGGGAAAGAAAAAAAAAGGTTAAATTTATCCTCTTTGGAAAAGGGAAGACTTTGAGGTGACCTACTTCGTTTCAGCAGTCTTTGTTACTTGGCAACATATGAAATAAGATGGCAAACAGAATAAATTTGTTTAAGAGCCAGCAAAGACATTTTTATAGACAAAGGGGTTAAATGATATAGTTGCAAAGCAGAGAGGTGAGCTTAAAATAAATCTAAGGGACACAATTTTACCGAGGCATGTGGCCTTTTACTGACCAACAATCTTTTATGTCCTTATGATAGGTTTATTAATCGAAATAAAAGACACAGTTTTACATGTGCTGGCTCCAGTAAGTGTGCAGTAAGTGAAATGGTAGGTATAAGAAAGAGGTAAGTATAAGAATGTTAAGTATAAAGATAGGTATAAGAAATATGAATTTTAAGAAGCGTTGTTTTCATTAATTCCTACATTGTGTTTTCAGAAGTAACCATGTAGTTTCCCTTGATTAAAGGTGGTGAGGGAGGTCTCTTTAAATCTGTTACAGCTGACAAGTCCTTGACTATTTGAGACCCTGCCTATTTCCCATCCCAATTCTGTCCTGTTCCCAAATGTCACTATTCTAATCAAAGACTTATAACTACTGCTCTTCAGTAACTGCTAATGACATCTAGACACAGAACCCTGTTTTGGACCTTTAAAATCCCTCAAAAGTGTGTCAAAAGGCTTTATATCCTGTGAGAAAAAACAAGAAAAATTAAACTGATTAAACAACAGCAATACAGATTTTTAAGGTAGAAGAGCAGAAGTGACTACTCCAATCCTACTTGACATCTATCTTCTGCATTTTGGTGTGTTTCACAGCAGTTAATTCTACCACTCTGAAGCTACTCTGCAAAGCATCACTTCAGAAGACCAACTCAAGATCAACCTCAGTACATTTTACGAAAACAGTTATTTTAAAATATTTCCTGTGAGAGGCTTGAGGTGAGAAGAAAGGAGGTAATTCTGGAGGCAGGATCTAGTAGTGACTGTGGACGATTCAATAAAAAGGGATTCCTGCATATCAGCAGTATATTGCCCTTGGCAAGGTCAGGAGGGCTTTTGGGTGCTTTCTTGGGGAATTTACGGCAGAAGGTGACATCGGAGAGCAGATGGTGCAACCCAGAAAGTCATGGTTGTTGCCTGCGATTTAGGCACCTCTGACAAGCATTTGGCTGCTGACCAACCTGCCTCAGTTCCTCATATCTGCTCTGAAAATAATTACCCTGTGCCTCCACTGGCACAGCAAAGGGGGAAGGTAGGAAGTGTGAGGGCAAGGTCCATATAGATGAGATAGGTTCCTCATGAGTTTGGAAGGTGCAGGCTCAGACATGGGAACAAGAAAGCTTGTGACTAGGTAAAGTCGTTCTCTGTATGTACATAAAAGTGTATACATATATACATATGCATATATATGTGGTATATTTTGCATTTCTCAGAACTAATTAAAATTATTTTTTTTACATGCAAGGAAGCCTCACCCACTAATCCTAAAAAAATGACTAGATTTCATAAAAATATATTCTTATATTGTAACTTCCTAGTAGAAGGAGAGGGAATTGAAACTACAATTCACTGAAAACACTTAGGCTTTTAGGTGAAAACTGATCAAATTAAGCAAAATTAAAAGCCACTGTAACATTTTAATTTAGCAGAAAATTACATTAAAAAAATTGCAGTTATAGTAGTTATTAAGTTCTAACTCTTTTACCACTAACTGTTGAGGAGAGTAGTTACCTTGGAAAAATACTACCAGAGAATAATATGAAGCAACACAGAGAGATGCTACATCATTGTTATAAAAAATGCCAGCAGAAAAATTAAATCATCAAATTTTATCATTCACCTCTTTTTATCTCCAAATCATACCAGATTAGTCTGTGATTTTTTTGAATGTTTAAAGCAGATTGTCAATGAAGGAAATGTAGCGAGAAGCATACAATATTCTGTTGTCTTGTTTTAAGAACACAGAACTGGGAAATCATGACTGCTGCCTTATTGACCAGCAATCCAGACGATGAGAGAAATAATGCAGTTCAATACTTTTTAAAAACACAAAAACAAGCAAACAATCAGGCCAAACACAAGTAGGTGATACATGCTAATCTCAGTTGTTTCAGCTTTGATTATCTAAAAGTCAACTTGTTGAAAATTGAAAATATTGTTCCTATCTCATTTCAAAACTCAGATAGAAAGATATTTTGCTTATAATGAACTGTAATTGCCTGAATTTTTCAAAGGACCCTTGAGTCAGCTAGATAATAGGGGTTTATTCAGCAAATGTAAGCAGAAAATACACATCCATAGAGAACCATAATGCAATTTTTGCTGGCTTGGACAACATCAATGCTTCTTCCTAGATGCCTAAACTTTTATTCCATGAGGGTCTTGATTTCAATCTCTCAAAGAAATAGGAGAGATTAGATAGCTTAAGAAAATCATCATAGCTTCATGGATTTTAATGAAGGCAATACACTTTAGTTAAGAATCTATACTCCTTATAATAGTAATAACCTTTGTTTCAAGGAAATCTTTCTCCATCAAAGTCCATCCTAATGGTTTATTACCAGCTTGCAATATGGTAACTATGTGCACTTACAATTAAATATAAATTTAAGTATAATTTTAAGTATAAATTGTATCTTGAATGTTTGTGGGGTTTTTTCGCTGTAATTAATTTTTAGCATGCCATTTGTGATAAATTTCTTAACTTTTATCCACTGCAGGTGAGACTGTGTTTGAAACCTGAGCATGATGGTATTTATGTTAATAATGTGAAAAAGACAAAATGCTGAGATGGATCTTAAGTCCCCTGGTGATTTTGTAGATCAGTAGCAGAAAACAATAACAAGAATTTATACAGCTATGCTGAAAATCTGTCAGATATTACTCATGCTGTCCACCTACTATCATATCCAAACTTTATTGTCAAGAGAATTTTATAGTCTGTTTGGATGATAAGTTTTCATCCTAAAACACTAAAAATCTGTCTTGTAGCTCATGGTTAGAAGTGAACATAGATTATGTCCCTCTTCTCATGCATTTATTGACTAAGAGGAATGACACTTTTTGTGCATTGTAAGTTTGTTTGTATCCATTTATGTATAGGCATGTAAATATTGGCAAAACAACAACAGTAAGAGCAACAAAAAGCAAAACTGCAACAAAAGCACCACCCTCCCCAACCCTCTCTGCAAAAAGCAAAAAACCAAAAACCAAAAAACCCAACTTCCCAACTTTTTAGGAATGCTTATCTGTACCTAATCTTGGCTTTGAAAAATGGCACAGAAAACATCAGTGCAGATTCCCAGCCTAAGCAAAACACCATTGTCCTCCCTTTCTCTGTTTCCTCCCAACACTTGCCGCTGCTTCCTCACATTGCTTCATTGTTAATACTTCCTCCTCACTGCCAAACTGCTCAGCACTTCAGAATTATATCAGCCATTACTTCTGAGCTAAACCTCAAGAAACATGGCAGAATTTATTGGCTTGTCTCCTTCCAAAACTTCCCGTTTTTTTTTTAGCAATTCCAATAGTGAACATACAATAACAAAATAAATTTTATGAATATAAACATAAATAAAGTCAGGAAAAATCTTTCTTCTAGTTCTTTCCATTCCTAATCAATATTCTCTCTAAGGGGTGGTGGGGAAAGTAAAGGAGAGGAACAGTTGGATTTTATACTGTGGTGTTGTCAATCAAGTCTTTGGGGGTGCATGGGTTTCTCCTTCTGGATACAAGGATATGTATCAGTGATACCTACAGGGAACTGTGGATCATTTTCCTTATAGCGATGTACAATTGAAGATTTACCAAATTTGTACAAAATATTTCTATCACTGATGATGGAAGCAACAAGTATTTGAGGGGAAATAAAAATAAAAGTATGGAAATAAACCTAACAACCTCACAGATTTATATGTAGTGGAGACATAAGCTATTCACTTCATGCAAGTTTTTCATTGCTTTTTTATTTATAATATGAAAAAAGTGTTTTTCAATGAAATGTATCTTAAGAAAATCCTGTACTCTACAGGACAGAAAAACATAAGTGTCAAGAACAATAATAGCTGTGAATATTAAAACGTTCTACAAAACCACGCAGGAAAACAGAATACAGTGATTTTTTAATAGGAAATGAAAAGTGAATTGTCATCTAAAAGGATTAAGTTAAATCTTTAACCTCACCATTTCTCCATATGAAAAACACCACCCAAACAATTTCTCTCAAAAAATGATGAAACACCATCACAATATTTTTCACAGAGGTTACATTTTTTCATCAGCATATTGTTTTATGGTTCCATCGTCTTTATCCTACATGCATTACTTCCTTAAATCTGTTGCAACATGGTGAGGGAATAGATAAGGTTTACTTTTTTAAAGTAGTGTTTCAAAAGTCTTGCTGTTTTACTACATTCTCAGGTCTTTTTATGCTGTCACAATAGCAAGAGTAAATAAATAAAAAATGACCAAAGCCCTGCACCCCCATCTTTCAGATGGAACTTGGAGCTGTATACACTAATAATATGATTCCAGTTCTGCTGCAGGAAGTGCCTGGCAGGTGCATGCTAATGGAGTAAAAAAACTTGACCAAGAAGTTACACTTTAAATTAGATGATTTTTATACCCATGTTTCTCTAGTCTGTTTAGGCCTTTGATGCTTAAAAATAAGTAAAAATCTGATGCAATTAACAGGAAAAAAAAAAGATGATCCTCCTGACAGAAATTACTTCTTTGAGCACTCATTTTCCCTATCTATTCTGAAGTCCAAAAAGAAGTAGAGGCCAGGACCAGAAAACAGCAAGTCAGAGAAAAAAATCTTTGTAGAGTCACTCCTAGCATACAAAGTACCTCCCAGCAATTGCTTTACATTGATTTTGTGTGCTAGAAAAGTTTCATGGAGGAAAAATTTTAACCAATAAGCCAAGATTTATATAGAATGCATAGAAGATGAAAATTTGTGAAATGAGTATTTCACCTGTTTGTCCCTACATGTCGTAAACAATTTACAGTAATTCTTGTCTATTCTTAAAAATCTCCACTGCGGACAATTTCCAATTATTGACATATTTCAGTGCTCCAAGGCTCTTCACAATTCCTGGTGGCAAGGCAGGAGAGATATTTCTTCCATCTTTGTACCATTCCTTCCATATTGAGAATTACTGTGCTGACCTCTCCTTTACCCTTTTTCCCAAGTGATCACTGTTTTGTTTTTTCCAGGTCTGTGACATATGTAATTTGTTCATGCAGTTCTTCCACATCTGCATTGTCCTCATTCAGATCAATAACCATAATAAAAACTATTAATAGACAACACACCTATTAATTAATGCAAAGAGATCTCAAACAAGTTCAAGAACTCTGCTTTGCCATGATTTGCACAAGTGCTCCTTACAAGTTATCAGTACTTCCAGCTGCTTAAGATTCAGTACTTTATGTGAGATATCATAGCCAGATCATTAGACTAAGAATCATGGCACCTATTTCTATCAGCAAACTTCCAGTAGATATATTATCTCAGACCTGCCGTTTCACAAATATGTATCTAGGTATTTTCTACTCTCTACTTAAGTTTGGAGTTAGATCTATAGCTGCAAATGGATCATTTTCGCATCCAAAAGATGCGGTTATTTTATATACATATTTGTTCTTAGGAGGAAGCTTGCTCCACTGTAACTGCGATTGTATCATCCTTTGCAGCTTTACTGGGCTTCAGGTTTGAGTTTCCAAAGCCAAATATTTCAGAAATTTGTATCTACAAAGGTTTTAAGGGCATAGTTTGAGTGTGAGGCTCTCCAATTCTTAGCCTGCAGAGCTATCTGGCCTGTGTCAGGTAGGCTATGTATTCACTGGAATATGCTATATGAATACTCAAGGATTGTGAACTGATAACCCATTGAAGATGTATTTGTGGCATTTGGACAGCTGAATCTGTTCAGAGTAGTGTTGACTTAGATTGACATGCTCATTAAATCAGTAAAGCTTACGGTAGCCATTCCTTCCCCTCCTTCTCCCCATTAGTAATTTATCCAGTAGAAGATTTCAACAAGTCAAAAGCTATCTTGACAGTGGATGAATGAAAGAAAAAGAGGAGGTATCTATTTTAACAAAACTACTTCATGTTAGTTATTAGGTAAATCTCATGTAATGGTAATAGGAAAAATGACACATTGCTTCTTTTCACATGTGAAGAGTCCGGACAAATTGGAAATCTTCACACGCTTGCCCTACTGAGCAATTCCTGATACTTTCATCACAACTAAATCCTTCATCTCCCTTTCCCTCAAGGACATTTAAACACTTCAGTGACTCCAGTATCTCTCAAACCTCCAAGAATTCTTGCCTAATTTCAAGAAAACACTTGTTCTTATCGGTATAGATAAAGCTTCAGGTAGATCTCTGACTTTTAAGAGCATAGCTGAAGCCTTCAAATGTCCTGAAGTACTTAAGCACTAAGTGTTAACACTTACAGAAAATCTACTGCTGACAAGGATTTATGATGTTCCTCATACACTATAATACTGATAAATGTGACATTCACATCCCAAATCCTATGAATTATTCTTGAACAAACTTTAATATTTGTACTTAGAACGTTAAGTGTCTATTTGCAGAGGGAGGAAGATAAAGGGGAGAAGACTGAAAAAACAATCCCAAAACTTATGCAGTCTACTAACCTGCTGTGTAAGGGAAAAAATATCAAATTAAATTGTAAGATTACATTGAAAACTGTAGTCCAAGTAATATGTCAATGTTACATGAAGACCCCACAATCTTGTCTTCAAAAATACAACTGTAAAAAGGAGGAGAAATTAAGTGATCTCCAAGTCATCGAGAGAGCATTTTTAAGTAAATCAACAGCTTTTTTATTACTATTATTATTTTATTTTACTTTTTATCTCTACCACATCCCTGTAAATCTAGAGTAGTCTCCTAGGGGAAAAAAAAAAAAGGAATCTAATTTTACATTGGATATGTTTTTTCTGCAGTAAGCATCATTACAGTTAATTGCAAGCACTAAATGGAACACAAGACCGAGTCTGTTTTGCAATTTTGACTACTGCATTAGCATATATATTTGATTCAATGTAAATGATTTTTCATTTTTAATATATGCTCTTCACTTTTTATCCACGTGTGTATTGCCAGTGAATCAAGATGTGAACTAAGTGGCAGTGGTAAACTGCAATAACTCAAGAGGTTATAGCCTATTGTCATCTCTTACCAGAAGGTTGGGTAGCTTGCTTACATAATGAGATTTTGTTTTATTCAAGTTCAGAAAATCCTGGCCTGATTAATCGTGGTTAACTTTTACCAGAAAATTCAATTTAAGTCTCCACTTTAAAGAAAGCAACCTGAGAACTGAAATCTCACTTTACCAGCAGCACAAAATCTTTGGTGATTACCTGAGCTACTAAGCAAGTCTTCTACTTCATCTTTCTGTGAAAGCCATTTCACTGTTAATAAGCAGTTAATCTTTGGACAAGAGACAGAACTAACTAATGGCTCTTATGAACAGATTTTTTTCTTCCTCATCTCCAGCTACATCTCTTCTTTGCTTCAGACCTTTGACCTCTCTGGTGCTATATATGACCAGTCTCCACAGACATGTATATGCAGAAAATTAAACTCAGGACCCTTGAATAGTGAGGATGCATCACATTTGCTATACTAAGAAGAGGATGGCTGTCTTCCAATATGTATTTATAATGCTGACAGTTGGTAGTGTGTGCTACCTTTTCCAAGCCAAGACAGCATAAATGACTCATGGAAGAAATATATACTTTCATAGTCATTTGTAGATGGGTCTTACCCAAAACTCAGAATCTGAGTTCCCCTGATGTTTGCAATATGCAGAATCTGACATTAGATCTCTTTTTTTGCTCAGTGGTTTACAAGCATCACTGATTTTAAGTTTCAGGATTTGGTTCTGAATAAATGTTTTTAACTGCAAAGCCCTCATTTCTCCCTTCAGCGTACATATCAGTTCTCAGCAAAGCCTGCAGCTCTAAGTTAAATGCAACCGTGCCTTACATGTAAAAGTTATCTTTGATTATAAAGAATACTAGATGAGGAGGGCAAACAAGTTCCCATTTCTCTCAGGTGCTGCTGAATCTAGATATCCTTGGTAATAGCTATGTCTAATTATGTGTTACTGCCTAATCCAACAAGCTGCCCTCATAAGCGCTTCTGGCGGTAGCTTTGTTATTAATTTATATGTTAATTTTCCAGTGATGTTGAAAATTGTAGCCAAAATTTCTTACAATACTTTTCCTTGAGCAATCTTCTAATTTTAGTTACCGTGACTTCATTAAACTTGAAGTTTACTGTAATCCTGTGTGAGGCTTGATCCGAACCCATGAAAGCTAATGCATACCTTCATTTTAACATATACAAGCACACACACATCTTTATGCAAGAATTTTGGTGTTGGTACTGAGAGATAAATATGATAGGAAGTTTTTGCAACTGTTAGTACTTTACCTCTCACTGACATTTGTCCCAGATACGAGATTCCTAACCAATTTCTTTCACTGATTTCTAATGTGCCAAAGCCATTTAGAAAAATATTTAATAAGAACTAAACAGAAAAAATAAAATAATTTAATTTCTTGAAGTCCAGTACTGCCAGCCTTACTATTTAAGTCAAGTCTGTAATTTCAAGTTTTATCTGTAGCTTAACTTTATATTCTAACTTTGACCTCTTTTCTTAATTAAAGTCTAAGGGCTCATACAGGAGTTTAGGAAGAAAATGAAAGGCGGGTGAGAAAACATAAACACATTAATTATGAGGATGCTGTCATATATAAAAGTTAGGGCTGAGTAGACAATTTCAGTCCTAATTTAGACTGACTTTAGACTACTTTCTACTTCTTATGGAACACTAAGCAAGGATTAATTTTGTGATGTCAGGTGTTTTTCTACAGGAAGTTCATTGATATTATAAGGCCAAGCTCTGATAGAACTTTCTCCTTCCAAACTTAATATACATGTACTTAGTACAGCATTTGTTTTGCTTAAAGCATTATTTCTCTGTGTCAGCTGTCAGCATTCTATTATGAAGGTTTATAATTATGAGTAATTTTTAAATCTATTTAAATGTACGGTTAAGACATAGTATATGGAATTTAATGACAGTAATATTTTATTGTGAAATTTCAAAACGTCTCTCTAGCCTATGTACTTAAAAACCCATATAATGATATCAGGTGGGCACAAAAAAATCTCCAAATGTAAAGTACAAGTATTTATTTCTGAGCAGATATACAGTAGTGCCATAATTTTTTCCTCTGAAATAATGCAATGACTTTTTAATACTTTTACACATTACAAACTTGATTTCAACATGGTGTCAAGAAAACATAATTCACGAATCTAACTTTTAGCTTTTGAGTCGAGAGGTCTTTCCTTCAATCAGTGTAGAATTCAGCCACAAACACTGTGAAGAAATGTGATGGTGAACCAACAATCCACCCGAGACTGTAATATCTCTGAAAATCTCCTCTTGAAAAAAATATAGAAAGAAAGAATTCTCATATTCAGATTTAACCCAATGGAATGTCTAGTAAGTCTAGGAGGCTTAAAATAAAAATTGTGCTTCACTTCCTCTGGCATAAACTGTCTTTGAACTACATGTTAAAAGGAGCCTTGGTGTTACATCTTGACCACAGCGTGGCCTTGCCTACAGACACTGCTCTTCTTCTTTCTCTCCTATTCCAGATATTAGCATACCTAACTGTCTAGAGAAAGAGAAATAATAGATTTAATCTTTTGTCCTAAATTCTGAGGAGGTCACTTTTATATTTGAAACAGTGTGACACTCTGGAATTTAATATGTGAGTCTGTCTTCATCATTTGTCTGCCTGTAATATTTGAGGTTTGTTTTTTTTCTATTTTTATAGTGTTTTTTCTTTACCTATATTTGATTGTAAGAAAGTATTTAGTAATAAAGTGGATAGTCAACCATAGATCAATGTCCCTGGGCAGAAGCTCATTATATTAAATATTAAAAACTGTGCAGAAGAGACAGTTAATAAACAATATCTTGCATATGATCATTACAAAACAGATGCTTGAAAGAACAATACTATACCAAAAGTGGTCAAAGAAAAAGAGCCATTTGTCTGTAAATGAAGTAGCATCTTTTTTCATGTGGCACCTTTTTCTGTCACTCAGTACACCCTACTTCTCAGTATTTACAACAGGGTTCCATTAAGGAACTGGTATTGCTGTTAAACCTGTAGTTACAAAAGTCCCTTTCCACCTCCACAGAGCCTCCTGCTACAGATATGTGGTGGTATATGACTAGCAGAGGAAATAGTAATGCCTCAAAAACCCCCAAACAAATAAACAAACAAACCAAAATGAGGGTGGGGAAAAATGGCGGAGCATAAAACTGGAACTTCGTCAAATTCCTCCTGCCATGCCTCCCCAAAACCAGCACTTGGAGATTGCGTTGAACCAAGACCAGAACATCAGAAAGAGATATCAGTTGTTCAACCCTACCTGAGCGATGGTTAATAGACACCACTTGAGACACGGCTATTTGCATTTTGTATGTTTTGTACTCACGTCCTGTTTGCTGGCTCATGAGGAGAGGAGACCTGTACTTATACAAAAGAATAAATATGAAATACACTGAATATCAGGGCTTTTAAAATCACTGTCATCATTGTATTCTTCCAGTAAGTAGTGAGTGGTGAATGAGCTGTGAAATAGTTCAGTTTGTTTCTTGTTTCCTATGAAGTATTCACTGGTCTCTGCATTGTTGCAGCAGTTGTTGGGCTGGCAGGCAGCAAGAAAACTGAGAAAGTGACAGGAATCCTCTGTTATTTACCCTGAGGGTATCCTCCACAAAAGGAAAATGAGGACTTTGAACTTACCGTTTGACTTGCTTGTTCTGAGCAGGTTGCAATTACAGGCCACCTATCACTTTTCTGAACAGAAAAATACAGAGTGCAAGTGCAAATGCAGTTAATGAGAGCTTAGAAGCAGATGTTGTCTTTCCCAGCTCATATAGTGATAGTGGTAACACTAAGAGCTCTTTATTTTCATGCTAGGGTTACACAGTGTATTCTTTATGAAGTTGTGTTTGTTTTGGAGGTATGTATACCAGGAAAATTAAAGTACTACAAAGGTCAACTTACAATAAGAAGCAGAGGTATCATGCCTCTCAGGCAATGGACACAAAAGGTAGTTTCTTGTACAGGATCTGATGACCTATGTTATATGGGCCAAGTTTTCCCCCTGGATCTTAGTAAAAGGCTCATTTTCATCAAGGAAAAATGTATTAAAAATCTACTTTAAAAATTCTAAAGTTATGAAGTGCTCAGATTGCAGGAAATGACAACAGCAAAGTGATCCGCGCAATTTTGACATTTTCTATACTCCACATGGCAATTTCTAGTTACATGTTGTTGTTTCCACAGGACATAATGCTTCAGTGAGAGAATTGAACAAATGGAGACAAAGTGACAAATTTCATAATTATAGAATTCTGATTTTCAAATTAATTTTGAAAAATGAGGTCTATATGTCATTATCAATATAAGGAAACAGTAGAATTAGAGATGAGGAGTTTCAGAAATCTTCCTTGTGGAGAGCACCTATGTAACATATTTGATCCTGACATGTAATCCTTTCTCAAATGAGAGCACATTCTGCAGCTTTTGAGAATTGGTGTTTACATAAACAGTGTAGACATTTATATAAGAATAGATCACAAATAGAGTAAAAATACACTCAAGTAAAATTCAGTTAGGTTGTGGTCCTAGGTACAGTAGACAGGTATTGGGAGGAGTGAAAGAAAGAAAGACAGAGAAAAAAGAAATACTGTTAACAACTGCATTCATCTTACTGGGTTGCAATACATAATAATCTTTGTCTATTTTCTACATTGCAGAAATGTTAAGTCCAATATCCCTCGCTTTATGAATAAATTTGTGTGAATAATAAATGTACAACCAATTTATCTACTTCAGAATGTTCTACAAAACACTCTTTAAAAATAATATTGATTTAGTCAATAGAAGTGTATTTGTTGTACTTTTCTGCACAAAAAAAAATAACTAACTGGAATCTTCCTGCATATCTCAGCTCTGCAATAACCGCTTATCAGTGTTTAGTTTGATTGCAAGAAAAAAATGTAGAGCAGAAGAAGGAGCACTACTATCATGGTCTACTTAGAAGGAACTCTACTTCCTGAAGAGGGAATAAACTGTAAGTGGCAAGTTCAATCCTCTTAGCAAGCTATTGCTGAGACACTGCAGCATCGAGGTTTATTATTGTAGATGTTAGAAAGACAAGAAAAAAAGCAGAAATGTTACCCATACGTGCTCTCTCCAAGAATAACTCTAGGTAAGAAACTACCTTTTGCACACCAGGTGCTAGCTATAAGCAGCAGTCCAAGGATGTTGCAGGTTTGCAATATCACCACAAACCAGGTTGCAGGAAGGAACTCTCTGGTGCTCTCAGGACCTGCTGAAGATGGCTTTATTCACTGTGCACAGCGCGAGGTTGCAGACAGGTGCTCAGTTACAGCTGGCTCCCTCTCTAGAGCATTGGAAGTTCAGTGTCTGTGGGTGCCAGGTGGACTTACAGGCTGTGGCAGAGTCAGGACTGCCTGTGTGCAGTGTGCAGGCAGTCCCCCAGAAAGCAGCAAGGCAGTCGTGCAGAAAAATTTTCAAACAGGAGGTAGAGGCCAGCTGGGCTCATGCTCCGAAGAATGCTGTTTCAGAGCCATGTACACACAGCCCTGGTAGACCTTGCCTTATATATACAATCACCACGTCACAACACTAATATATTTCTCTTTCTTTCTGTCTTCCCATCCATAAGACCTCGACTCTCCTCCTTCATTTCTGTATCTCTCTACTTAATTTTTTCCACAATCATCTTCCTCTTTCTGATATTTCCCTTTCTTAATATATAAATACAATCTAGTTATGCACAAGTAAGGCAGCAAAACACCTAAGGAAACAAATACTATTGTCATTACTTCGTGTTTCCAATTAATTCAAATGGAAAATTAATTGGAAATCAATACAGTGTATTGGAAATAAATCATTCAAGCAACATGGCAAGCTAGGGAAAACAGTCCTCTTGGTAACTGAATAGCTAACTGAGCAGGTTGTATTGTAATTTATCACATAAGTAGCTTAAAGATTAGATTTATTCTATCCTGGTGTCTACAGCCTTTTTATTTTTACAGTCTTGGGGCCACAGAAAGCATTGTGAATATGTTGCTAAGAATATATACAATTTTTATTAACAACATATATCAAAGATTATGCAGAGTTTATTTCCATTCTCCTTCTTCAGTCTCTTTTTCTTTATGCAGTAGTTCACATGCAATGTGTATAACTTTATTACTATGGCCGGTCTGATCTCCCTTCACCTAGCCTGTCAAAACTTACGTCTACTTAGCAAATGTAAGCAAAAATAAAACTGCAAAATAGAAATTGCTGCAGTACTCCTTTCTGGCCATGGACACAAAGATTTCTGTTTCCTGTAACCTTTTCTATTCACCCTGGGCATTTTTCTCCACAGTAATGCTTCAGTAGATTGCAGCCTTGTTCTTCCTTCCGACCAGTGTTCTCCTACAATCCCTTCTTTCTTTGAAACATCATCCATGGGTCATCCCTCATGTCAGATAGGAGGATTAGTATTTCTTTAATCCTATTAACTTTAATATCAATAGGATATTTTCACAGAGGCATCTTCTGCTAAATCCTTTCCTGTGTGATGTTTATTCCTTTGCTGTTTGCTTCCTGTGTTGCCTGGTGGGTGAGCACTCTCCTCAGAGGTAGGAGAAGACTGATCAGATACACTTTCAACTTGATTTGGAGCAGTCATAGGAAGCCAAAGCTCTAACCTTCCGTAAAAGTACTATCTGCATGCAACTGCAGAAGCCAATCTCTTTTAAATAAGCTGTTCAGCTTTTGAATACTCTTAATCGAATAGAGGTGCATTGGCAGAACTGAGGCCAACCTCTGCTCAGCTCAGCTAAAAGCCTGGCAATTCGGGCAGGAGGAGCGGAAAGGTTAAAATGAGTGTGGTGAGTTTGTGAATTCTCAAGAAGATGAGAGAGCCCTCACTGACTCTGTTACATCTTGGAGGATGGCTTTGGAATCTTTCCAGCTTATGGAAAGATTCCTCGTCTTCCTGAAATACTGCTCTTAGTTTCCTTGGCCTTTATGACAAGTGGTGAATTTTCCTGTTTCAGCATTTAAAAATGTCATTTGCCTGAGAAAAAATTGTGGATTTTTTCAAACATCACTGAAATAAAAGAATACATTTTAATTTTATTTGAACTGATTTTTATGAATATAATGGTTATTGAATAAAAATATTAATCAGTCCTTCCTGCTGTATTTTCCGCACCTGTATAGCAAATACCCACAGTATCCAAACAGCTGATAGTACCTACAGACAAGTACAATCTTTTCACAGTCAGCTTCAGTATGTACCTATGAACTCATTGCAGATCTGTGCATGACTTATACCTTGAGCAAATGGTGGTCATTAGTTCTTTCAGTAATTCTTTCTTTTGATTTCATTCCAGATGTGACACAGCTAATTTCTTTCTCAAAACTGAAAGTAACCTATAGCTGCTATATCTTTTTCTTTGGCATCCAGTCTAATCTGACTGATGACTGAGATGTTCACACCAGAGAGTTTTGCTTGGCTCGTATTAGATCCAATATATCTGATATCCTGGAGTTTTTCTTGTTTCTTGAGATCATTTTATCAGTCAGTAAACATACTGATTGTTAAACAAGCAATATATCAACCAATATAAGTTTTTTTGCACTTCTCTTTCAGTACAGACAACAAATTCTAAGTCCTTTTTTTTCCCCACACCCCTATTAATATATGACAAGATATGATGACAGGATTCATTCTAAAATTAGAATTTTAATTCAAAAATAAGATGCTCCACTCCTAACTCTAATTTAGCACACTAAAGGATTCTATGATAGTTGGCAATCTGCTATAACTGTAAGGCAGAGTGTGAGAAAAACAATACAGAGAAAAAAACCCCAAACAGTCCAACCCTCCTTCACTCATAAATATATGAGATTGTATGAGATGAAGGAAGAGTTTGCCATTGACAGGAAAATGAAGTACTATCAGTTTCTAAAGTTTAAAGAAATGGAGAAGGAATATGAAATATCAAATTGTGAAAAGACTCTTTCAGCAGGTTTGGGGTCAGGAATTGTATTCAATTTTGTGTGTCCCATTTGTTTCTGAGGTTTCTATTCTCTTCTGTTTCTGTCTCAGATCTCCTCTCTCTGTGGCTCAGGACATTAATCATTATAGTTTTAAACCAAAGATTTTAGCTAGATCTGCACAAAACTTTTTTAATGAAACTGAAGAAATTCAGACTAACCTGCTTTGGGGTTTTACTCCTGCAAGCACCAAAGAGAAATTCAAAAGTAAAAGAAAAAGATTGGCAAAAGAAAAGTGAGCTATATGTTTCATTTCTGAGTTTAAGAAAAAATTTCCAGCAGTTCAGATATACGTTTATTTAGCAAATGGCTAAAATTATTTCTGATGCTCCTTTTTAACACTGTTTGTTACTGATTTCTGTGGGAATTTACTTATGACAATAGAGAGCATTAGGCCTGGAGCACAGAAGCAGGTCCTTTCCAAGTCAGTGCACAGCCAACCAATTTGAACTGTAGCCACCTATAAGCTGCCACACGAACTAGCTGAAATTAAGTTGTCTTAACCTTCAGTTGTGGGGAATAACCTCCCATTCTTATGTAGTGTTGTTTTAACCTCTCCAGAAAAACACATTTGATGTCCTCACACCAATTTGATAAGAGAGAATGTGAAAAGGCACAATCCTGTGCTGGGCCTGCTGACATGTGCAGATACTGTATGGAGCTATCACACTGCAAGATGCCAAATTTCATAAAAGACTAAACAGACATATAATGAGGAACAACTCTGTTGGAAGTAGTGAACAAATGAAAAGTGACAGGTTTTGGCAGTTCTGCCTTTCTGCAGCTGGTCACATTGTTCTGAGGCAGCACCATGTTCTTGGAAATTATCTGACATTACAATTACAATGAAGTTTTCATGGTCAACATTGTAAAACATAATTGGAGTGTAAGCTTCATCACTCTGCATTTATATTGTAAAGGAACATTAGGAAAGCAAAAGTTCATTCCAATTCAGATTATAGAGATAATCCTTTAGCTAGACTAGTTCACGGGGCATATATGCTCACAAGTAAGAGAATAATTGCATTTTTTTGAAGTTTACTTCTCATCTATTCTTATATGTCATGTAAGAAAAGCAGCCTTTCGTCTTGCATGCAGCAAGCTCCAACAGAAACTTCGTGACATCCAGAACAAGTGGTGGATCAATCTAGCAGAAAAAACTCAATTATGTGCAGATACGGGTGATTACAGAGATTCTATGAGGGTTTGAAAACAGCATACGGGCCTACATACCGGGTCCAAAGCCCTCTACTCAGCGCAGATGGGCAAACGCTTCTAACAGATAAAACCTCCATTCTGAATTGATGGTCTGAACACTTTCAGACTCTTTTCAGTACTAGCCGTGTAGTTCAAGACTCAGAAATTCAGTACATCAAGCAACAACCAATGAAGAATGAATTGGATGTTGCCCCTACTATGGGAGAAACTCTTAAGGCCACACAGCAGGTGAAAACTGGCAAGGCAGCTGGGGTTGATGGAATTCCACCTGAAGTCTGGAAGCATGGGGGTCAAGCATTCCATGCTAAATTTCATGAGTCTGTGGTACGCTGTTGGGAACTAGGCGAACTACCATCAGACCTCCGTGATGCAGTCATCATCACTTTGTACAAGAAGAAGGGAGATAAATCAGACTGTTCAAATTACCAAGGTATTACTCTGGTCTCTGTTGCTGGCAAAATCCTGGCAAGAATACTTTTGGTCAGACTAATACCTGCTATAGCAGAAGGAATTCTACGTGAAAGCTAGTGTGGTTTCAGAGCCAACAGGAGTATCACAGACATGGTATTTGTTCTCAGACAGTTGCAAGAGAAGTGCAGGGAAGAGAATAAAGGTCTCTATGTAACCTTTGTTGATCTCACCAAGACTTTCAATATTGTGAGCAGAAAAGGTCTATGGCAGATTTTGGAACATTAGGATGTCCTCCGAAGTTCCTTAAAATGATCATCTCACTCCATGAGGATCAGCTCGGCCAAATCAGATATGGCAATGCACTTTCTGAGCCCTTTCTGATAACTAATGGTGTGAAACAAAGCTGCGTTCTTGCAACAACCCTGTTCACAATCTTTTCCAGCATGATGCTCCAAAGGGCCACAGCAGACCTTGATGAAGAAGATGGTATCTACATTCGATATCGTACTGATGGATACTGATATTCAACCTAAGGCAACTGAAGGCCCACACCAAGGCCTTAAATCATCTTCTCCTGGAGCTGCTTTATGCTGATGCCGCTGCCCTTGTCGCCCACACAGAAACAGCCCTGCAGCGTTTAACACCCTGCTTTGCTGCGGCTGCTGAGCTTTTTGGCTGGAAGTCAGCTTAAAGAAGACAGAAGTTCTCTATCAACCAGCACCTCAGGAAGTCCCCCATCATCCCCACATCATCATTGGCCAATCAGAGCTCAAATCAGTCCAGCAGTTTAATTACCGAGGTAGCCTCATCTCCTCAGATGGTAAGATTGACAGAGAGATAGACAACAGGTTAGCAAAGGCATATAGAGCTTTCAGAAAACTCCATAAAAGAGTTTGGTAAAATAAACACCTGAAGATAAGTACAAAGATCAATGTTTATCGAGTCATTGTGCTGTCTACTCTCATATGGATCTGAATCATGGAGTCATTTACGGCCACCACCTGCGACTCCTAGAACGTTTCCATCAACGCTGTCTCCGTACAATCCTAAACATCCACTGGTCAGATTATGTGACTAATACTTCTGTTCTAGAACAAGCAGCAGTCACTAGCATTGAGGCCATGTTGCTGAGAACACAGCTGTGTTGGGCAGGGCACGTCTCCAGGATGAAGGACCACCGCCTCCCTAAGATCCTGCTTTGTGGTGAACTTGCCACCGGCTGCCGCATGAGAGGAGCCCTGAAGAGAAGATACAAGGACTCCCTGAAACAACATCTCAGCCTTGGCCATATTGATCAACCTAACTGGTCTACTCTGGCCTCAAATCGGGAGGCCTGGAGACACACCATCTATAACGCTGCTGCTTCCTTTGAGAACACTTGCAGGATCACTCTCAAGGAGAAAAGGCAACGCAGAAAGAACCGTGTCTTGTAGAATATACCACCTAAGGGGTCTTTCTGCTGTGCCTTTTGCATTTGGGTATGTCTCTCTCATATTGGCCTCATTAGCCACCAGCGTGCTTGTAACAAATGTGGATAGAGCCTTCCTAAGTCTTCGTTTGCGAAGCCTAGCCATGACATCCTGTCTAGTGAACAGTAAAAATATACTAATACATATATAATATCTAATTTACATATAATATGCTAATATAATATGTATAAGAATATAGTACAAATACTAGTATTATAGTATAAATACCATTGGTAGTAAGTAATCAGTGAACTTCAGAAAAAAAAAATAAAATTTTTGTCATGACAGGTAGAAGTTGTCTAAAAGTAGGTGAGGAGGATGCCATTGAGTAAGATAAAAATAAACATCTACATACAAACACTCTAGAAGAAGAAAATCAATCAAAATCACATAACTGTGAGCTGAGGAAAAGTTTATTTGGAAAAGAAAATTAAAAAAAATATACTGGCAGTTGATCTATGTTTCAGGGAAAAAACTAAAGTGGCTTATTTTTTATTTAATTCATTCAAATTAAATGTTTGTTAAAGGTTAGGTTCATTTCTTGTAATACTCTGACAAAAGAAAAGACACTGTTATTAGGAAACAAAATCTGATTGTATAAAATAATTTATTGGTAATAATTCCCACTTCAAGAAAAATTTCAGCAAAATTAGTAGCTATTCTGATATATATTCTGCTCCCCCAACACCCCCAGAAAAACAAGCATACCCAGTCATCTTATCTCAAGATACAAAGGGTAACATAGAAAAAGAAGCCTGAAGCAATAACAAGACAAAAAATGTTTGACAGATCTGAAAACTCATTTACTGTTGTTTTCATGCATACTCAGGCACATTCTATATTTATTAACCTGTACATATGAGAAGATACTTGAATGCATATAAAAATTTATTTAATCATACTTAAAAAGAATATTTTATCACATTGACATAATCTATGCATTGTTGTTTTTCAAACAATATTTAAAATGTTGCTGCACATGGAATGCCTCAAGTACATAATTTCACATTCCTATCTTTATACTATCATTTAATAATAATGTCTGTTAATAGAAACAGTGTTCCTATCTGGAATATATTGACTGAACTCTCAGCTGATTTAGCCAAATTAAGCTACACAGTGGAAAAATTTAAATAAATAAATACCTTCCTGTGTTTTTTTTTTAAAATTATTCTACTAAAGCTATGTACAGTAAATTGGTTTAATTTATCTGAAATCTAAACCAATTATAATTTTGAGGGAAATAATAAGCCTAAGGAAAAGAAAGGGGAAAAGAAACATCAGTGGGAGATTAAGGGATGATCTATCTCTGCTACCTATCCTTAGAAATAATTTGTTATATTTTTGTGTAATTCTGATATTTAAATCTCCTTTTGTGACATTCTAGCACTCTGTAACAAGTGTCCTGGGAATAGGATAATATTCCTGAGAAGACATATACATGCTTTCTTCTCTAGATGTACCAGCCTTTGTACACTTTCCAGGCTGTTCAAGCATTAAGGAAATTTGATGTCAGCTATGTCATAAGGAAATTTGATGCCAGCTATGTCAAAGTGCTCTGTTATAACTGCAAGTGACATTGTCATTTATGGCCAAAGGCTAAGGGGAGGGCTGGGGGGGAGGAGAAAGCTCAGTGAAAGATTTGATAGAATAGAAAAAATATTAATATTCTCCTTTGTAAATCATTTCACATTTCATCCTAACAACACTAATTTGAAGTAGTCTCAAAATACGGACAGTTGTCCTAAAGACTGAAACAAAAGTCCTAAGGCAACACCAAGAGTTTTAATATTTATGTGGGCATCATTGAACTTTGACTGGAAATCAGTATAGCACAATTAGCTTCCCCTCCATATGATATTTCTTGGAAGGAGAAAAGGCAGAACTAGATAGTCACCAAAGCTTCTAGCTTTAATGAAAGAAAACTCTTAATTGTAATGGTTGTGCTCAAGAATGAATGATATTTTCTTCTTTTTATATATATATATATATAAAGAACCAAAGATTTAATATTTTTGCAAAGTATATCTAATATATAGATGTGTAAAAGATGAGACTATGAGTCCTCCTCTTCAACTTCTCCTATTTTAATGATCTGAGCTTTTTTCGTTCTCTGTTCAACTTCAGGTACGCAAAGATTTTCCATAAGGGCTTATAAATTTCAGTCTGGTGTTCCAGCAACAATATATATCTGTTGCTTCAGAAAATGCTTACATAAAAGTATATGTTTGCTGTCACTTTAACTCTGTCTACCCTGTCCCTATTGTTAAGACCCTTTTTCTTATATATCTGCATTGCTAATACATTTATTGTTTTCCACATGTATAGCTCTGAAGAGATGTTGTTTTCATTTTGTGTCTTCTTCACCGACAAAACTTCTTATCCTTTTAAATATAATTTCATTAAGGATTAATTCTATATCATTGAAAACCAACAAAAATGATGAAGTAATTGTGAAGAAACTCTTCGGTCCAAAATTATTAGTTAAAAACTGTGTAGATGGCAGTCTGTTCATGTGGTTAAAACCATGAACTAATGCTTGCTGTTACTGTTTTCTAATGTAAAAGCAGATGCTATCCGTAATCATATAAAATATTTCATTAATAGAGTTAACAGCAGTGAATTTTCATTGTTAATTTGCTGTATAAACAAATGTATATTTCCTTTTTACATTCACAGCCTGTCAATTTTCAGCAAGATCTTCTTTTCATAAACTGTTTATTTCATTCTCTCACTTCTGTAAATATATTTCATAACTGAGCTTATATGGTTAATCAAAATTCATATTGCTAGGAGTGGAAAATATCTAGTGCATTTATATAACAGACACATATCTGTGTGGTCTATGGTTTTACACTACCTGCATGAAAGTGCCTGAACTGAAATACATGCTGTACACATCCATTCCCTCAACCTACACAATCTGTGAATCAGCTTGATGAAATTTCTCTTAGTTACAGGCCCCATGCAAAAGAATCACTTGCAGCCAGTTAAACAGCTATTAGGTAAATAAAATGTTGTCTCTAATTTTGTATTTCAGACACAACTAATTACAGTATTTCATCACTTGTAACCAGTTATTTGGTTAAATCTTTGTGGTAATGAAATTGCTTGTGAGCAGATGGTAAATAATCATGATAACCATTACAGAAACACCTTTATTTTAATATTTGACATGAATAGGATATTTAAACAGTTCCTGATGCTGGTAAGTGATGCTTTATACAAAAACACACATACACACCAACCCCTCTGTGGCTTGACAGCTGATGCACAAGGATAACTGCTGCCTTGCATTTTCCTATGTGGTAGTTTGTTCAGAGCCAAGATTCCTCTCTTGGGCCCTCTCATTAATTCTTTTTTTAATGAACATTTTCTTCTCACATGTGGCTCTGGAATTTTATGAAGACCTTGCTATAAGAAGTCCTATGTGTTTTGGTCAGATGAAGTATGTTGCAACTGATTTCAGTTTAGTAGAACTTCTGTCTAACTTCAGACATATAAGTAGCTTCTTAGCAACCTGTAGCATACAGAATACCCCTTTTCACCCTTTGTTAACAGCAAGGCTAAAAGCATGGTGAATCAGTCTGAGTTGGTTATATCATATCAGAGACATAAGGAAGCTTAAGCATTTCCCCCCCCCATTATCAAATATTTAGAGCTCTTCAAAAAGTTTAATTAAAGTTAGAATGTATGTGAAGCACTATAAAAGACCACTCAGTACTAGGAATGGAACTTGAGAGGGAAAAATCTTAGAGTGAAATAAAGACAAAGAGTAAGAACATTTGGGAATGACAGAAGAATTAAGAGATGGAGCAACAAATATACCTTCATGACCTTGGTCCTTGGGCAGTGGTTACATTCAGAAGAAAATTAAGACAAAATGTGAGAGATATATAGAGAAACTAATTCAATTTAACAAGGAAAGAGTGACAAATATGTTATTTTCACAATTATTGCAATGTGTCAAGATATCACTTTTTAATAACATGCAAATAAGTAAGGATGAGAAGATGACCTATGTAAAAGTAGTAAAAGAGTTTGAGGAACGCTGTAATCTCATGAAGAGTGGAACTTGTAGGAGTTTTAGATGGGGCTACAAAAATAGAAAACTTTAAACCTTTTTTTTGTCACTGACTTGAAATTCAGAAGTCAGAAATATAACTGTAGTATTTTGACATCAGAGACCACATGATGATTCAAGAATCCATGATGATGGAGGAGACTGATGAAATACAGAACTTGACTTCTTAAACTTAGAACTATCAGTGACAGGAGAAATAGAACCTTGCTTACAGCATTCTGGTATGCCCAAATAAGGAACAATATAATCTTAGAGAAGTCCTAGAGAATTAGATAAGGGATGTAACTCAAACAAACAGGATGTAAGATGAGCTCTGTGTACCCAGACAAGATAGGAAGCAAATGTCATAGTTTTTGCAGTGAAACACAAAGACGCTGTGCCTGCTCAAGAGCTGAAGTCAAGAAGATGATGACTACCAGGAAGGACCAAATAAGGACTTCTGGTAGAGTTGTGACTGTGTAAAACAAAATAAGGAATATGTATTAGGTAGGCAAGAATATCTAATGAATATGTAAACAGCATGTGTAATAAAAAGCCCTGTCTATCTGTCATTTAGCATGTTTGATTAGAGGAGCTATCCAAGTGTCCAGTGTGCTGAATAAAGAATGCCCTTTTCAACATCTACAAATTTGTGTTAAGGAGTTTGTTTCTGCCACTTTTCAGTATCATCAGGATACATCAAGTTATAAAAATAATCAGGACAGAAAGCTGAGAAGGAAAATTAGAGGTAGCTACATGTAAGATGAAGATCAGCAGAAGAAACTGGCAGATAGTCAATACTTAGGAGACTCTTCTGGAAAAACTGCAAGAGAATGCAGAGAAAAGAAAGTCCATAAACTGTGGCAACTTACACAGACCCAGGCAAAGTCCAGAGACTGGAAATATCCACACTCATAAGACATACTCTGTACTGCATACCTCATTAATTTAGAAGAATGATGTCAGACATTAGTGCCAACTATTATTTCATAGGTTTGAAATATCTCTTTGAAGTTTTTTAAGGATGTAAAGAATTGAGGCAAGCCAAGGGTTAATATAAAATTCAAGACAGTATAGAAAGACCCAAATGAATGGAAAAAAGGCAGGCTAGCTCTATGCAGCAGTAATGGTCTAAATGTGCTAGCCAATGTATAACAAGGACATGCACTAACCAGGTGTAACTAGACAGAAGGACCAAAACCTTTGAACATATTCACTTTCATAATATATTTTGGAGAAATGTTGAAGTTCTATTTTTCAGCCATGTTTGGAGCATTGCCACTATCAAAGGTCATAAAATAAAACTATTTTACAGGAAGGAGTCATTCAGTTCTGAAGCTCATAGCCATGCTGGATATCCAATCCTATCTCTGACATATATTTTTTCCCCTTTTTATAGTTTTTGTTTGCTCATCTCTTCACAAGGTCACAGTTTCAAGATTTCACCATTACTTAAATTTAGTGAGGTTAGTGAACAAACCTCTTGAAAATTTAAGTTTTCTTACTCTGCCATATAAATTCTAGTGGTCATTAAAATGTGACAAGAGTAGCTGAACCCAAATGTTATATGATTTTCCTTCAAAATTCTACAAGAATACTTAAGTACTGGAAAATAAAACTCTCTTCTCTAGTATAACAATGTCCATAGCGCTCCCTATGGAACCACTCTTAGAGTCCAAGAACAAAAAGAAGCTACTTGGAGACTTTTAATTTTATTTCGTGAGAGAGCTAACTACATATTGAGTCCTGATGATCTTCGGAAGTGAAAGCTAATGTATTGAGCCAATACAGAATTCCAATATGCAGAGGACCAGTTTATGATAATTACTTTTGCATCTGCATTTAGAGTACCACATGTAATTACTGAAGTGTATACTTTTCTCTCAGCAATGGTATGCAATTTCCATTAGTGGTCTTGGCAGTCATGCACATGCATTACAAGACCTCTAAGTAATCTGTAGCCCCTTGTAATTAAAAGCAAAAAGAATTACAGCCAGTAGAACATAGTGAATAATTCACAAGCAATAACTTGCCTGATGAAATTAACCTATTTTTATGTGCCAAAATACAATCAGGTATACTATTTTTTCTTAAGCACTAAGTTACTCATTTACTACTTCATTCATCTGTGGTCCTTTTGCAACTTTTTGCAAAATATTTCAAAATTACTACTGAAATAATACCGATTGTTTACATAGTTATTCACTGAAATTTTACATTAGGGATTTGAAAGAAGGTTCTGAAGCTTTGAAATTTCAGGTTTTTCTCCATACAAAGACACCTCTTTGAAAAATTCTTTCTGCAGTTAAAGAGTAAACAATTCAAAACGTCCCTATCTTGAAACAGTTTCCACTAGAATTTCTTGAAAAGCATAGCTTCTATTTAGCAGTAAAGTCTTATAGTTTAAAATTCCAGCAGTATGCAAGTAGAAGGAGCCTCCTAGGTCTTTGAATCTTTCCTGTGATATTGAGGGTTACCATATTATCTCTTTCATAACTAACCTAGTACCTTCTTAAACACCAACTACATTACTTTCCATACTACAATTTCCTCACTAATATTTTTCCACAGGTTCAATATGCAAACACATTTCTCTTCTGTTAATTCAGTATTTTACTCAAATAGCTATTCTTATTCTTTGATGATCATACACCTGATGCATGTCAAAATAGCAGTAATTTTTCTTTCAGAATTTATTTTGTTAGGTTTAAATAAAGAAACCCATTCTCCTAATTTCATCCGGAAGATTCATCTATTATCTTATTGGTTATTTCCCTGTGTGTACAATAATCCTTCTCTGCACTTCTTATCCTCTGCACTCACTCTTTTTCTCAAATATGAGTGACTGGAATTTTACATGGTTTTATAAATGATGTTTCGTGTGTGTCCAAAACAGAAACAAACTCTAGAATAGAAAACACCATGGAATAAAATATTTCATAAAATTAATTTTGAACTACAACGGTATAATAATTCCTGCACTCACAACAATACTGGACTCTATCAAGAAATTTCATTAAGAGAATGGGAGCAGATAGAATAGCCTGGCTTACAGCTCAAGTGAAATGTTGCATCTGCATAGACAATCTCAGAGCACAAAAAATTCTTGGTAGACTGCAAAGCCTTTTACAAAGTCGAACAGTGCAATTAACCCCATTTAAACTAAGTGTGATGAAGTGAAATACCCTAACAAAGAAAAAAGAAAGGCCAGGAAAACATATTTTTAACCCCATAATTGTGTTTTATGCTCAATACATTTCATCTGGTTTTTCTAACAAGAAAATTTTAATCAATGTTTTTCATTAAAACATTTCAATTTTTAAGTCTTTCTTTCTAGGTTGACATTATCACTAATAAATATAGTGTATTAAGTCTAGATTACACATATTTAGAATTCTGTAGTAATCTTGTGTCATGATTTTTAAAATAATTTATGAAAATGAATCAAGAAAAACTCTTTTTGCTTAGTTTCAATATTACTATAAATAATTATTAAGATTTATAGTAACAATTGCATTTACTTGTTTCAATTCCATTACCCTGTTGCAAAAAAAAAAATGGCTCAAAATGATGAACAGGCACATCAGTAATATGATGAAAGTTTGCTGAGTTATTAATGTTTTAACACATTAATGTTTTAACAAAAACATTAATATGTACCTGTCTATAGTTTGGTTTGGATTTTGTGGTTTGGTTTGTTTGTTGTGGGTTTTTTTAATGTTGATTCTAAGACTTTTTCAGCTTAAAAGGTCTCTGAGTGGAGTCTTCTCTAGAAAGAATATCTTGTTTTCTCTAATGAAGACCAAATAGGAATTCTAAATTCAAGTTTCCTTGGTATTTAATGTAAATATGCTACAATATATGGCATCACAATCTATGTTTGTCAGATAAAATTTGAAAATATTGCTATTTTTAAACATGAAAACATTTTTTTCACTGTCACTGTTTAATAAGAAACACCTGTTTAATGGAATTGAACTGATGTTCAATCCTTACAGAACTGATTGGGTTCTGTGAGGAATAAAAACAAAATTTTATAATCCATTGTACAGTAAGACATCAATAATGTGTTGTATATTTGTGGTTCTTCAGAAATAACTTTGTTTTGTAAGACAACAAAAAACCGTAAAGTTAAAGAAATCTTTTCTGTCAGCCTAGACATTTTTAATATGTTCAGCACAATTACTAAATTAAATAGAACTCAGAGTTTGGGAGTATGATTACACACTAATTCAAGAAAACAGAAGACATTTTACTCTTAAGTAATTCCTTTCAAAATCATATTTTAATCCAAGGGAAATCATAAGTGCTTTGCTAGAGCAAGATTTTATCAGATATCTAGAAAGTGCAAACCCTAAATCTAGAATTTAAAGTTACAGAGAGAGATGCAGGTTATTATTTTCAAACTCATTTCATTTTCCCGTTTGCCCTTTTTCTTTTGTTCATTCAGTACGTCTGAAATCAGCCTTGGGATTCTTCCTAATTTATAATTAATTTCTGTTATTAGCTAGTCATTTCAACTTCTCTAGAAATTGGAATTTGATTCTATACTCTCTGAAACAAACTCCTGGGTTAAGAGCTCTTTTCTCATATCCCCCAAACATCACAGACAAAGTATCATCAAAAGAACCCTTATTTGCGTCATTTACTTCATTTTAGGATTCCATTTACTTCGTTTTAGGAGGCCACAGACTGACAGACAGAGAAGGTAGGAGTCAGAAAGGAAGGCAGGAATTATACAGAGGCAAGGATTATACTGCTTTAAGACATGGATATAAAGCATTAAGATCAAATCCTAGCACAGTCTACTACTTGTTGCAATCATAAAAGTGCAAATTGTTTTAATACCTTTTTCTTACTCCAAAGAAGGCACATAGAGCCAGCATAGTGAAATATCACTTAAGTTATTCTATTCCTTTACCTCTCCATCCATCTTTTCATTTTATGTATCATTAGTACATACACAAATGCATAACTAGAGATCAAGTACAATTGTAAATAATTACGTACAAGAAACTTTTACTTTCTCACATTAAGACAAGTAACCACTGAAAAAAAAGAAACATGTTTACATACTCGTTAAAAGAAAATCAGAATTTCCAGGGTATATTCCACTCACTTGTATCCTTTGCTGGAGGAAATTACAAGGCATTCAGGTTAGGTATCATTATGGCATACCACAGTACCCCAGGTCAATTCAACCACTGAATTTGTCTAAATGAACTGAATTACGGCTTGACTTGATTGCTTTCAGAACAGAGACGAAAATGGAACATAAATGCCACATGGACTTAATACATAAGTGTGTATGTACATGTATACTGCACACATTCTACCACTTATACATGATATTTACTTAGCTAAAGGATACAACAAACTCAGTCCCATTCATTTTAAGGCACTAAAATATTGACATATCTATTCTTTAAAAACAAACCACCGAAGTAAAGGGTTAAAGTATACAGTTAATTGCTCTGATAAAGTTGAAAAAAAGTGATAAAAGGCTTACATACACCACCTTGTTTCTTATGACACAAGTGGAAGTAATTATACCATTCCTTTAGAACCTCTACAGGAGTCAAATACTCCCACTGTCTGTGAATTGAATTATTTCTATTCAATATTATTGTAATGCATATGGAATAAGTTTAAAGTCAGCAAATTATTTGCCTGCTTTGAATACCTGTCACAAACTCTGTTTTCAATAAAGTTAGTAAATGATACATAGAAATATCATCATCTTTATGGAACTTCTTGGTGAAATAGTATAGAAAAAGCAATTATTTTGAAGAATACGTAAAAAGTAAATCTATAACAAGTTATTATCCTGGGAAAAAAGATGTAATGATTAATCAGTTATTTGATTATGAGAAAAAACTAATTATATTACTAAGTTGTCTAGTGGAAACCCATTAGTAACTGAATAAATCTATCATCACTGGGGAATCCATCAATTGAAACTACATACACATATATTAAATTTTCTTTATTTTTGGCAAGATGGCTTAAGTAATTATGATCATGAAAAGATGAACATTTTAGGCTTTCTCAATGATAAATTATATGCCAAAAAGATTACCTGCAACAAACAAAGATTGTGATAATATATAAAAATTGCAAGGAAAATGTTGACAATCCATATTTAGTACATGATGACAGAATGAATACTGTGTTCTCAGGAAGCCATTCAAAAAAATAAGTGCAGACAGATTTGGAATTCAGTGGCAAAAAAGCTGTGGCTTTTTCTCTCTTACTCTGAATAACTTTTTACTTTCAAAAACAAGCCTGACCAAAGCCCACTGAAGATAATAGAGCCTTCTAGGCTTTGGATCAGACTTTGAAGAATATTGTTGTGCTGGTTTTTACTGAGGTAGAGTTAGTTTTCTTAACAGTGGCTGGTATGGGGCTGTGTTTTGGATTTGTGTTGAAAACAGTGTTGATATTGGATTAATTTCCTGGGGAGATGGTAAAAAGTATATGTCATTTTATTTCTTCCTCCTATTCTGGAGTTGTAAAAGTATACCTTATTCTTGTGTTCTTATGAATTCTTGTTGGGTAAAAGTGTTCTTTTCAGCTGACAAACTGGAAAACTTGATTTTAATAAGAGTATTCACACTGTTTGATACAGTATGTTTGATAGCCAGACCACTTAACTATTTAGATGGACTGTTAAATACTGCAGGGTAGAAACAAAAAAAACCAAATCTTATTTTTTTGTCATGCTAACAAATATTTGGCATTATTTTTTCAATTTCCAATAAAAAAATGGCTTATAGAGATCACAGCGGAGCTTAGTAGGGGGCATTAAGAACCAGAACCTGGTTAGGAATTTATTGTAGTTTCCTTACCCTAGTAAGTATGCCAGAAGAAAAATAGATTTCATGTTTCAATCATTTTAATTTGTTCAAATAAGTAGACTTAAGATATACTCTTAAGTATAATTATTCTCTGAAGATATCTGTTTCTTTTTTGCTTCACTTCACAAGAATCAGAGTCACTAATTTTACAAAGTAATTTACCCACATGTCTTTTCTCAGGTAAACTTAGTTTACAATTGGAGATTAAGATAACTTTATAGATTATGTTAAATTCATGGTCACTGAAGTATTTGTGAAAGTAGTTGTATCATCATATACATATGAAGAAATGTAATTTAATTTGCACATTGATAAGTTTCTGCTCACAATCAAGCTATTGTGGAGACCTGTGAAAATAATCAATAGATTTGCTTAAAATGTAAAAGATATTAAAATGAAGTCATTCTGATCATCCTTAAATCTTACAAGCTTTGATATCTCAGCAAAATTTTTAATTAACAATGTTTTATATCAGGTCTGCCAAATACTAGACTGAGGAGTCTGCAGCTCTTGAAAGCCTTTGGAATAAACAAAATTAATAAACAAGAAATTGGCATATTAGAAGAAAATTTTTCAAATAAGTACATTTTGCAAAGTTTCTGCATGCAATTTCCCTGCTGTTCTTAGTAACATTTCTGTGCCTAAATCTCCATTGTGTGTGTACTACTATAGGGAGCATTCATCCAAAGACAGCGTTCATTCTTCTGAAAAGTGACTGTCTCTGGGCAACAGACAGTGTAAAGGTATCAGCACGCAAGGCCTTGTTTCCTTTACTGTGAAATAAGTAAGTAGATGCTGCAGAAAACCAGAAATAACATTGTCACATGAGATTACTGCCCATCATTAAAGCTATGAATTCTACTCTGTAAATCTGACCATCAAATAGACCAACTCTAGGATGTTTTATTTCCCACCCATGTGATGTGACCTCAGCAAGCCTTCCTGAGCTGATTGATACTTTGGTGTTGAGAGTGAATTTATTTTCCGAGACTTAACTACTCCAGCTGTCTGCCACTGGCGATAGATATGGATGACCATCATTCAGCTAATTAAACAAAAGTTTCTATGTCATTAATGAATCTTGCATTCTAAGAGGAAAGTAAAATGAATCTTCTTGGATTGACTGATTGGATGCTTTCACTAAGGAGTCAAGCTAACAGACTACCTATAGGTTTTTTGTGCAGCCTTTCAAAAACCCATCTTTTGAAATGGGTTTCAAGTAGGACTGTTCAAGTAAATGCTTAACCCTCTGTGCATGACTAAATATCACAGATTTCTGTGGACCTGAGAGTCCTATTTAATTACTTTTCCATAAGGGAGGGGCTCAGGCTAATGTTTAAAAGTTGAACTCATCAGGAAGCACTTTGCTTAATGCAAGAAGAGGCCAGGATTTGACAAGAAAAGTTAGTAACCATGTTCACTTTCAAAACTCTTGTCCTGTAGCTTTGGGTAACAATGCAATGTTCTGTTTCTGCATTCATTTACTGTGCACTAGTACAACCAGTCAGTGAGTGGTGTTTATATAAGGATGTAAACAATTACAACTAGATGATGGCTAGAAAATTTGTGTGTGTAGCATATATGCCTACCTTGCACATGCCTTTATTGATTTAAAAATTCTTTATCTATAGCATTCTGAGAAAAGCAGTAAGGAAATAATAGAAATAATAATAGCTAAAATTAACGCAAGATGCAAATCAGTCCAGGGATGCATTTTTTCATGTTAATAAATTAACCAATTCTCTTTAGTTGCACTATCTTCCTTTTTTTATAATTCTATATTCAGGGAAAAATATTCAAGCTTCACAGGCCATTCTTACATATTAGTTGATTTCCAATGTAAAAGAAATGTACTTCAGACTTCAGAGTCCATCAGGGCTACAGAGATCTTATCACCTTTCAAGAAATTTAAAGATGCTCTTGCTAGCAGTAGGTTAGATAGGTAGATAAATTAAAATTGAACAGATTGTACCTGAAATAAGAAATTGGCAGAAAAATTATCTTTAAGTGTGTGGCCAAAATATTTAAAAAAAAAAAAGTTCTTCCCTAAAAGTCACCACATTTGGCCAGCTTTTAGGGTCTGTACTGGTATTTTTTAAATTAAATGAAAAAGTCTAGTACAGTTTGAGATCAATAAGTAGATCTCAAAGAACTTAATACAATTTGGGTTTTTTTAAATGAAAATAAATTCCTTTAAAAATAAATGCATAATACAAATTTTCATTTTCCTTTATACATTTTACATGGATTTAACAATCCAACTGGCTTCTGGCTGCCAACGCCTCTAGGTTTTTATACTGCAAAACAGTACGCGCTTTCTCATATCCAACTCATTAAATAATCACCTTGTAATATTGTTTGTGATTATATTTTCATTAAGTGACTGCTGTGATACTGCATAGAAATGTTTCCTATTTGCTTTTAGGAAACCAGCTGCTTTCACAAGAGGAAAAAACAGTGCTATGTAGTGCTGCAGTTGCAATTTAAGTAGTACTACAGCTTTATTGTACGACTTTATAAACAGGATCATTTTTCAAGGTCTATGCCAATTCAAGTAAAATCTGTGGACATGTAATACCAAGAAATGGCTCTTCAAGAAAAAACAAAATCTCTTAATAGTAAAGAATGTGCACATTTCTTCATCTCTGGAGAATATTCTTAACATTGGCCACGTTGGTGAGTTATTGTGCCTTTTATACATAAGGGAGGAAAAAAAAAAGGAAGATAATGGGCACAATAGTCATCCTAGTAATACCACAATCTGAATTTCAACTTCTAAGCCTGTCTCCAAAGCTAAAAGTTAGCTTCCAAAGCTTTTTAAGAGCCTGCTGCCCTTTTCAAACCACATTTCAGGTGCATCATTCTTGCTGATTTATACATGCTAAATGCTGTGTGCCCTATTCCTTCTGTGCAAAGCTGAAGAAAGCTACGTAATTTCATTCTGTACCCTGGCAACCTTATTCAGCTCAGACTGGTTGAAAAGTCTTAAGGCTAATCATGTGAATATTCGTTATGGGCTGAGCTGGGGATAGATAGGACCGATAGCTAGTGCCTAACACACACATGGAAGATACAGGCATACTAGTTGTCTACAAAATAATTGAGACCCCTTTGCCTTCATTCAGAACTATTGAGATAGAACAACAGCAAGAAGACATGACAAGGGGAATAATGGTAAAAATCCAGGGCACCATTTTAGACAGTTTGAAGTAGCACAAGCAGAAGCACCTTTTTTGTTGTGGTTTTTTTTTTTCTTTTTAAAGAGCAAATTAAACCTGTTTGATCTCTCTGAATTACGTTCAACATATGAGATAGGAGTAATTGTCACTAGAGAAATATGAATAAAGCCATGTATGTTACCTATACATGCGCACTGCAATGGAAGCTATGGATAGCAGAAAGATGAAATTGGTTATATCATAACAAGAAACTCTGGAAAAAAAGGACTAAAAAATTAGTTGAGTCACCAGAGGACAATACTATATCCATCACCTATATATCCATCACCTTCTGTGAAGAGTGCAGTTCTTAGGAAATATGTACTTTGCTTAAATACTGTTCCTTATGCTGTTTGCACAGTGGAATCTGTTGCCACATCGGACAGTGTTGTGATACATTCAGGTTAAAGCCCAATTGAAGATCAAACTGAAAGAAATAGTCCTGGTCCTTTCTGTTTGCAACTGAAATACAGTAATGTGACAATATTGAGAATCATGCTTTTGTGGTATTATTGAAAAAAATGCAGATTAAATAGACAAGAAGCTGCACATCCAATTAACCAATGTAAGCAATTAGAAATTAATAACTCTTTGAAGTTGATATGGCAGAAGTGTGTGACACTGTTTTCCTGATTCAGACTTACTATGTTTTTTTGAACAGCTGTTCTGATAAAAAAAGAACAACTAAAGCCACAAACTGTACCTCCACCATTATCAAATGGATAACTTCTAGTCGTGTTATCACAGAATTAAAAAGAAGGAGAGTAGCAGAACACTGGACCTACTGCTGGTATTTTTAGTCAGGAAAGACATGATTCCCTAACTTATATTACATATTTTTTAACTCCAACTCTTGATATATATTTGACTATGCTGGTCTGGATGTCAGACTGGTTGGAGGTGTGAAACTATATGTTGTTGCCAGTTCTGCTACTAATCCACTATATGATCTTGGACAAGTATTTAACTTTCTCTTCATTTCCTCTCTGATTTTCTGATTCTCTCAGGTTTCTTTATAATTAGTTCTTGCCTGGTTTTGACCAGATAAGAACAGGTAATACCTATCTAAAGAAATGGTTGTAGTTTTAGGGGTTTAGTTTTTTGTTTCTGTGTTTGGTTTTTTTCTGAATTTGCTGGTTTGGGTTTCTCTTTTGAGTTGGTTGCCGTTTTCCGTTTGTTTGGTTGTTTTTTTTTTTTTTTTTTTTTTTTTTTTTTTTTTTTTTTTTTTTTTT